>NW_026623452.1:486451-619109 GCF_030028575.1 Malurus melanocephalus
ATGCAGCCGCGCTAAGAACAAAAGCCCTCTGCGCGCTCACGCTCCGGGGCTTTGAAGCGGCGCGGCCGAACTTGGATCTCTGCCCCTTCGGCCGAGCCGTCCGGGGCTGAACTCGCCGTTGCCTTCCCCGCACGCCGCGGGCAGCCGGGGCTCTCCCGCYCGCCGCCCTCGCCCGCCCGTCCCGCCGGGGCTGCCCGCGGAGGGGGCCGCACCCCGCGCCCCCCCGGCCGCCTCCGCGCCGCGGGACCTTGGCTTTGCCCTTCGCACGGCAGGTGGCGGGGCCAGCGGACAAGGATGCGTGTCTTCCCGTGGGGATTTTGGCTGCTGTGTGTCGCCTCCGCCCCGGCTCGCGGTGACAGCGGCAGCAAGGCGAGGAGCTGCGCCGAGGTCCGGCAGCTGTATGGAGCCAAGGGCTTCAGCCTCAGCGGCGTGCCCCAGGCCGAGATCTCCGGTGAGTCCCGCGGGGGGCCGAGGGCGCGGTGCCCCGGCCGGGGCAGCCCCGGAGCCGCTGCCAGCCGGGGGATGCCCGCGCACGGCTCCGGGAGCCGCGGGGCGCGGAGCGCTCGCCGCCGCACGGTGGAGTTTGTCTCGGGTCGTGGGCGGCGAGAAGTCGGACCTGAGAGGTTTCCCGGAGGGCCGGGCTCCCCTYGCCCCTCTCAGCACCCCTTGTAGCATTGCCCGGGCTGGAAAGGGTCTTTCCCCGGCAGCGGCGATGCGAACGGAGCTGGGGGGGCGGGGGTGGTCGCAACGAGTGTTCAGTGGTGGCTCTTTCTTTTTTCTCATTGTCTCGGTGCTTCGGTTTTGAGTACAACCGAAAGGGCTTTCAGGGTTTTGGTTCAGAAACCAGAATAACGAGACTGTAATGGGTTTTGGTGTGGGAGCTGAAAAATGCCACAAGGTTATGAGAGAGGAAYTGATTTATTTAAATCTTCTTCTGGATGGGAAACAAAAGTGTAAATGGTATTTGCCACTTGTTAAAAATGAAGCAGGAGTAAAATGACCGTGTCAGGTATGAAGTGCGGAGGAAACCTGTGCAACYTGTATTACAGTGTGTCCTCTTGCTTTCATTCTTGCTTTGGATAAATCTTGGTTGATTCTTCCCTTTTGTAGAAGCAACTGAAATGGCAAAGAATATTCACGGTCTGGTTTATGTTGGGTTTGGTTTTGGTTTTTTTTTTTCCCTGAAAGCTTGGGGAAAATATGCTGATGTATTGTAGGGTTTTTTTAAAATTCTCATCTAAGTTTTGATAAACCAACTTGTGACCCATATCCGAGAGCCTTCTCCTCACTTGTGGGAGCTTCCTCCTTCAGACAAAGCATAAAACATGCAGGCGTACGTGCCAGAGCCAACCTACAGGGACACCCCAGTAAAACTGCGGTTTGTAGTGCACATCTAAGCTACAGAATGCCTTATGTTGAATATTTCATCAGGTAATTTTTCAGAGAAACCAATTTGTTGTCTGACCTATGAATTGAGAGGGCTGAACCATATACATGCCTCGTAAATGTGAGCAAATTAATATTTTCTTTGTCAAGTTACAACTGAGAGTAAATTTCCAAAGTAAAACGAGCAGTCCTGGAAGTTAAACAGTGGGGAGTTTCAGAATCACTTGAACATCACTATTAATAGAATAGTAATTCAGTTGAGCCAGAAAGTGGCTTTTTATAAATTTGCATCTAATTATTGCAGATGTGAATACATTAGCAGTCGCGTTTCAAGTGGAAAGTTCTTGGAAGACTAAATGTTTACAAACACTGGTGAAGGTGGCTGCAGCATTGTACACAGGGATAGTACTACAGGGCAGCCACTGCGGCTCACAGCAGCTGTGGTTACAGGTATCCCATATCRCAGGGTAGCAGCGAGTCAAACATCKTGTACCTGCAAATTGATGAGGYTCCCCAAGTGTCAGGGCACAGATTTCCAGGATCTAGTTCTGTTTCCTTCTGTTGGTAGGAGGGGATACGCTGGCAGTCTCAAGCCATAGCAGTTAAAATTATAGTATCACACAGCGCATCTCTGGCTGTTGCCGTAGACAGGGGAACTCCGTAGATAAATGTTATGAAAACTTGATGAATACCGCGTGGAAATAGGAAGAAGTGCTTGGAGGAAGAAGGTTCCACACATAAAGCTGCTGCTGGTACCATTAGCCTGGTGTTTAAAACAGYTAACAGACTTGATGATTTTCACTGGTAATTACCGTGCGTAGCTGCTGACAGATGTGTGTTCAGGAGCACGTTTTTGTGTTGCTGTAGTACTTGCCCGGTGCAGATAAAACATCAGTGAGCATTAATACAAATGTCCTGATAAAGTAGTTTTGTGTATCATCCTCACTTTTTAGCAGCTATGCAGGTTGGTTCACACGTTGGTACCAGTTTTGCTCTCTCCGGAAAGAAGARTCTCAGGACCCTCTTTTCCCTCAGGACCCATCCCCACGTGTACTAAGGGCAGGATCATAGTTTATAATTCCACCTTTTGTCCAAACACTCGTTGCTTCAGGCTGGTTTCTGAGGCACCAATTCAGCTTGCTGACCATGGGGGTTGTCACATGCATGGAGCTTTGTCAGGTTACACCCACTGACACCTGTGAATGCATCCATGGGGACACAGGTGAGGAGGGGCAGATGTCTCCTACCACGTCTCAAGTGAAGGGAGATGAAATGGCTTTAAGTTGTGCCAGGGCAAGTTCAGATTAGATACTAGAAAAAAAAATTTCACTGAAAGAGTAGCCCTGCATTGGGATGTCCAGGGAAGTGGTGAAGTAACTCAGGATATGGATAACAGGTTGTTATGGGAGTGCTGAGTTGATGATTGGATTAGATGATATTGAAGGTTTCTTCCAACTTTGGTGATTTTGTGAGTAGACAACTTTTGGCTGAGTTGAGATGTTGATGAAGTGGGTTCAATGTTGTCTCCAGCTGGACCTGTGCCAAGATTTTCTGATGGTGGTCTTCTCCATGTTATAACAGCTACCCCGTGAACCATATTTTTATCTTATTTTTGAGCTGTCTGGAGGCAAAAGCACTTCACTATCTCCCTCTCTAAGGAGACTTGCTGTTCCTTCTCTCCATTGCTTGCCCTGGAGCAAAGTGGAACATTGATTTCTTAGCCCCACAGCCTTGTTCCCCAAATGGTGCTGCCGCACTGGGCTGACCTCGCTCCTGTCTGCTTTGGGCTGGCTCCAGGCACTGTTTGGTGTGTGCTGGTGTCACAGCAGCCCAGCCCCAGGAGCCAAAGCAGCAGTGCCTGCACCCCAGAGCTGCACTGCAGGAGTTCAGWGAGCTCCCATGGTGCAGGCTCTGACTCAGGCTGACACCGGCTGTGTTTGTGTTGGGTTTAGAACACTTACTGCATGCTTTACACCTTCTAATCTCTATTCTTAGTTATGATTTAAGAGGATTATGAATAATCTGGTGTCTCCACAGCTCACCAGAAGGTAGTCCCTGCTTGTGGCTGTAGGGATCAGTTGGAGAAGCAGTCACACAGTTATTAGCTGGCTAATAGATAAGCATCTGATGCAGGGATAGACTCTTGGCTTACCAGGTTTCTCATGAACCACCTAGACAGGGTTTCCTGGTTTTTTGCTAATGTTGTACAATGCCTTTAACATGTCTAAGCACTTTAAATGTGTCGGGTGCTGTTATTAAGTGTRTTTAGGGAATACACAAGGTGTTATATCTCAGTACTTTGAAGTCAATGGCAGAATTCCCAAACACGAAAGCAGTGTCTGCTCATRTTAGCAATCCTGACAGACAGCCATGCACCCAGGGTCTCCGGTGAAGATCTGCCTACAAGAAAGTTTCTAATGCTGGGGAAAAGCCCCTCACTCCTTGAGTTTGGGTAAGTTGCGCCACTTGCTCCCATAAAATGTACTAACTTGAGCACAGTCTTCCTGCGTGTTAGAAAGTGCTCCCACTCTCTGTTTGGATGACCCACACCCCTTTCTCTGATTGCTACAAAATCTGGGAAACCAGTTTGAGAACTCCCAGTTTTTCTGTTTCYTCTCGAGTGTTCTGGAGGTAGCAAGCCTCTGTTTCTACTGTCTCACGTTCTTGCTGCCCAAACACCATCACCCCATTGCAGGCCCTCTGCTCAGGTGACTGAGGGGGATACGCCCTGCTCTAGGGGTGCTTCTTAGTGCCTGTGTTAAGGAACTGCTCATCTGAGGCTCACAGTGGGATTTGTGATAGAAGAGAGTGAGCCTACACCATGAAATACTGCACTGTGGGGGGAATATCCAGCTTTCTCTGACTTGAAGGGACTGGGGTTACTGATGTTGGATAGGTGCTGCTGCCCAGTGTCTCAAGCAGAGGTAGCTCTCTCATGGACTGGAGAAGTCCTGAGGGTTGTCATTTGATGTGGATTTGCTTGTCCTTGCTCCCTGTTTGGTCTGGAGTTCTGCTTTGGTTTGTTTATTCCCGAGATTAATCCTCCCTAGATGTGGCTCGCTGCTAGGGTGAGCTCGTTGGCATGGTGCAATGCAGCCACAGAAGAGGAAGGTGCAGAAAAAAGCCAGCGGGACTTTGCCAGGCTGCCCTAATCACACATCTCATGTGGATCCTTCCCTGGCATYCCAGCTGAAAGGAATCAGAGCAATTTTTAAAACTCTTTTAGTCCTTTTAAGCTGTATAATTAGGCTCTAAACACAGGTGTATGTGCTTGAGCCATTTAGAGAAGTGTTACCTAACTAGAGAACAGGTCTGGCAGCCAACTGGGACTTACTTGATCAGGCTCATGGAAAGGGGTACTGGAACCCCATGTTTGAGGGTATTTCAGCTGCTGGCACTTACAAAGTGGGGCAAACCCACATATGTGGTATGAAACATAAGATCTGGGGTTCCTTCATTCCTAAGGAAAAATCTTTGCCTGTATTTAAAAGGGGCACTCTGTTGATCCAGTACTTTTTGAGGTGGTCATTACATTTGGGTTGTAGATTTTCAGCGCAGAGGGATTTCTCGAGATCAGCTGCTCCATGGAGAACTCCCAGATGCAACAGCATCCCGTTAATGTACTGAACTTATTAGGGGCTGATCAGAATGACCTTTGTACCCTGCTGGGCTTAGAGTGCTAATTTCTGACGAGGCAAAACACAGGGAATCGTGCGTTTCCCTCATCTGGTTAGTGTTTTGATGGAAATGTGAGGGGAGGCCATGCCTGTTTGTGTTCACATTAACCAAACACGGAGATGCGCGTACCCTGCGCTGGGCGCTGCTTTGGGGCCGCCCCATGTGCGCGCCCGGAGCGGGATGGAAATGGGATCTTGCAGAAAAAGGGGCGCCCTCTGGCGGCGCGCCCTGGCGCCCTCGCCTTCCCGGCAGCGGCATCTTCGTGTTGATCTGGAGAGTTTTGTGGTGCTGACGTTATTTGAAGAGAATCTGCCTTTCTGTCACCGTGATATGGATGACTAAGCTCTCACCACGTAATTAGCCTTATCAGCTGTGTCTGAAAAAAACTATTTCAACAGCTTCTTTTGTTGGTGAAGCAAAAGCCTGCTATTTCTTTCTCAAAAAAAATTTGCATGAATGTATAGCTGGAGACACCCACCAGCACCACTGTGTGAAACTGCAGAGCTCACTTCATCTCTCCTTTTCCTGTTCCTGCCCTGCAACTGCCCTGTTTTGTTTAGGAACACATGTCAGTCAATGTCTGGATTCTCCGGATGGGTTTGATGTGTGGTTTTTGGCAGCGATTGTAAAACAGTTGGTTTAATGTTCTATTGCTTTCAGTACAATTGTCTCACGTGGAGGGGACCGGATAGATCTATTCCTTTGGGTGATTTCAATAACTAAGTGTGCTTTGACTTTTCCAAAGGCAGGGTGGAAGCTGGTGACTTGGTTATCAAAAAGGTGTATTTAAAGCTGAAGGTTTTATTTTCCTTGTAGGTCACAACAACGATAAGCAAAAAGAGAGGCCCTGGAGCACCTGCCCCTGAGCAGCAGCTGAGCTCAGGCTCTGTGCCTGACCACCAGTGCCCGGTGGGCTGGGGAGGGGGGTTGAGGATCATCTATTTTTATTGCAGCATCAAATTGCATTAGGCACAGTATGGCAGRGGGAGGCAGGATAAAAGGATGGCTCCAGCCCCAGAGAGCGGCTGTTCTGAGCAATATCCTGACCCTGCTGTCTGCAGTGGTCTCAGCACTGTGTGGTTGGGGCCACTGCTGCAGTTCGGTCTCGTGGCAGAAGCTCGTGTGTTCCTCTCTTGTCTTGCGGGACTGTGGAATTGAGAGCAGGGTAGTTGGGGGAGTGATTGACAGGTGTCACTGGCATAAGGAKAAATTTGTATCTGCTTCCAGCATTCAGCTGAGAATTGCAGGGGAAGACCAGGGAAATAGACATCTCAATTCTGTGGAAATCCACAKGTTTCCTTGGGGAAAACAGCTTTAATTTCTGTTTGCTGCCCAGGTCCCTGCTGAATGCTGCGTGTTTCTGTATATTGGGTTTCTTTCTTTGCCCCAAGGGATGTTTCTGTGTACATGTAGTGGGCAGGTAGCTCTGCTGGCTCTGCCTGACTGCTGTGACAGAGCAGGCATTGCTTCCAGACGGGATTGCTGTAACTCTGACCCCTCATGATGGGGAGAGACCTAGGGAAGGGAGATCCTAAAGCTTGCAGGAACCCTCAGAGCAGTTGCCTGAAGGTTATTCCACCGTGTTTTGTAGTTTGTTGGCACAATGTTGCTGTAGCTGCCATTGTGTTAGAATAGTTCCCCTTAAAGTTACAAAAAAAATAGATATAATTCAAAACTCGGCRAAAGCAGAAAATTTCCTTTATTCTCTGTTAGCCGTGAAGGACAGACCGCCCTCTCCTCTGATGTCTATATACCCTGACACTTTGTTGCTGTATATGTTTTATCCCTGACAGGTGAAACCTGTCTTTAAGTAACATTTGATTCCCAGGGAATCGGGTTACCTCCATTGCCAGATTGTTCTGCAAAAAATAATGAAGCTTTAGACTGCAGACACTTAAAATGCTTGTCTGAACGTGACAGGGCTGCGAGCCTGGTCAGTCACTTCTGCCCAGTAATGTGTTCCTGTTTTACTTGGAATTCTTCAGATATGGAAAACTTTTCTTTCTTTAAATTCAAATAAGCAGAGCGCTGTGACAGTTTTTCACAACACTCTTGTGTTGAGTTTTAAAAAATACTCATCACAATTGCGTTGTCTGTATAGAGATTAGAAAACTAATTTGATTTTATGTGCTTTTTGTATAGTGCAGCRTGAATCAGAGATACGGAATTACCCAGCTGTTACCGACTTGTGTGCTAGCAACATGAGTAAAACCAGTTTTTCAATTGCCATGCATTCTTCTGAAATATGACAAAGAGAAGAAAACAACAACAGAAGTTTTGCTGTGGTTTCGGGGAGCAACGTGATAGTACTTATGCAGACAGTCTATCTTTTATATGGCTAAAATGCAAATACTCTATGACAAATAGTTTTGGCTTGCAAAAAAATTAGTATTTTATAGGATTGTAAAACTATCCTGTATGATTTAGTTGGCTGGGCATATTTCTAAAATATGAGTATTTTAGAAATTCTTAGTTGTAAATTTTGTTCAAAAATCTAAAATAGAATAAAAGCACTGTCAGAAATTAGCATTAATTTTACATTTTTAAAGTACAGATACAAAGAGGCTACTTCAGTCTCTTCTGCTCTCGGTTGACGTTGTTGCATTGAAGTTTGCAGTGATTTCATTGTATAATTGATGCTGAAGTGAGGGCCAAGCACAACAGACTTTTGTCTGAGGGCTGCTGTCCCAGAGTCTCGTCTGTTCCTCCCCAGATAAGCTGCGTGGTGCAGATCGGGTGCTGTGATTACCGTCTGGGTCTGGCAGGAGYGAGCTCCAGTCCTAGTCCCATCTGCATGCAAATTTTCACCATGAAGCTRGAAAAGCCACTTCGCTTTTCTTGTTTCAGCAGTTTCCTCTGCCRTAAACGCTAAATTGGAATGAGAGAGCTTGAATAACTCAGGGGAAGTTTGGTTTATTAAACTCCAGTCCCTGGATGTGAGAGCAGTGGTCCTGTCCCCCGATGCAGTTGCTCGCTGTGCACAGCTGCGCGAGTTTAAAACAGTTGTATAGCCAGTTTAGATTTTTACAAACATCTGCTTGGCTTGGTGACAGAACACCAAACAACCCCTGCAAAAGAGCCCCTCTCTCTCTCCCCTTTCATTTGCAGGAGGTCTCAGAGAGGCTTCCATGCTGAGGAAGGAGGAGGAGGAGGCTGGTATTTTTATTAGAGAGGCTCTCAAGGCCGAAGCGTAGCTAAGGGACTCATCTGCTGTGAATTTGAGGAAGGGCTGCACAATAGTGAGAACCCATGGGTAGAAATCCCAAGGACTGAGCTGCTCCTCAGGGACTGTGCCCATCCTGCTGATGGCAGTGGGTTGTAGCAATGCCCCCCTGCTTGTGTATTGGGGGACTGCGGTGGWGGAGAGAGTGGGAAGAGCCTGGGGAGCYCMSAGAAGTGTTCCAGTTTGCCTTTTGAGAGTGGTGGGCTTGGCAATGCTGGATTARYRGTTGGGCTCCATGATCTTGGAGGTCTTTYCCAAYCTAAACAATTCTATGATTTGTGGYAGGTCTGTTCTGTGCCCAAARCACAAACTTTTRCAGGCACWTGGTGGCTGTAGGTTGAGCTYGTGATGGTGAGTGTTACCTGRCCATGTGCCCTGTGKTCACAAACACACCTGGATTGTGACTGGCAAAGTCCTCTTTGGGGTATGATGGGATGCCTCCACTTTGATGCAGCATGTCCCTTTGCTTCAGGAATCATTGGTGTGGCTTTAAATGTTCCATGAATGGAGGAAAGGCTCATCCCAAAGCTGGGGCTCCTTTGCTCTGCTTTCAGAGTTGGCATAGAGGTGCCATTGGCATCCAGAGCTTGCTCCTGACACCCAGCTGGGTTGTTCTGTCTTGTTTTGCCATATCAACGTGTGCTGCACCGTTCAGTTGTGGGATCACTAAAGCCCCAAATGTCTCCATGTCAAGCCTTTTGTATCAGGATGGCTGAGTGGMGTGATCATGCTGCTCATTTGGGCAGTACATTCAAGGAAAACCTAAACCAAATGTTGATAGCACTTCTGCAGAGCTAATTGAAATGAAGTTTTAATTGGTAAATCTTCACTGGTCCTAGCAAATATAAATAAGCAAAGCTTAAACTGTGACTTTATTCTTGTTAAAATAAACAGAGAGCAAACACCTTTTGACAAGGGGGCACATTTTACTTGTAAACCAGGAGAGAAAGGCACAGTGTTGAAATGCAGTATCACTTCTCCCACTATCCTGGATCAGCTGTCTGGGAGCTTGAGTTTTGGTTTAATTAGYAACACTGCTGCTACTGTTTATGTTGCACTGAAGAGATCTCCTGTCACAGTCATAAATTAAATATTTTCYACTGTTAGCAAAACACTGTGTGACAGGTTTTAGGATTGAAATTCCTAAATGTGTCTGCTGATGTATGTGTGTCCAGCAGCATCGTATCTTGTGTTACCATGCTGTCACTGATATATTTTGAGTACTTTACATCACTCAGACTGACCTGGCTATCCTTTTTGTCAGCTACAGAAAAAGACCTGTGAGATGTCCCTTTCCAAGTTCTTTATGGGAGCAGTGGTTGCTCAGGGCCTGGTGTGCCTGCRTGTGCTGAGACCCCTGGAACAGCAAACATCCACAAGTGGTGTGMAAGAACAATGTTCCGGTGTTGTTTTGTAAACCAGAGGGTGCAGGATTTGTGTCGTGTAAAATACATAAAAATACAATAACTGAATGAAGAAAATTACAGTCTTGTTTGGTGGCTGTGAGGCTGCATGTGGAGCACAATGTCCCGTTTCAGGTGCATGTCGAGGAAAGACACAGCTACACCTCGGTGAGGCTGCCACAGCCACCAGGCTGCTGATGGGTGCTGGAGTGTGTGTGCCCAAGGGGAGCTCTGAACGCTGGGCTTGTTCAGCAAGAAAAGTCTGGAACAGGACTAGAAGAGATCCCATTGCTGCCTGCAGCTACTCAGTGTGTGGGAACAGAGGAGACAGCTAGACTTGGTGCATGCCAGCAGGACAGGAGGTGGTGGACATGAGYTGGAACTGGGGAAATTCTCATTTCATGCACGGAAAGACTTTTGCAACCTGAATGATTGAACACATTCACWGGAGTCCTGAGAGGYGGTGTGATTTCCATSTCCATCCTTGAAGATATTCAGAGTTTGAGTGGACCAGGCCCCGGAGCATCTGCTGTAGTTTGTCCTGCTCTGAATGAGGGGTTGGACTAGATGGCTGCAGAAAGCCTGTAGGCTTCAGTCATTCTGATTCTGTGCAAATGCTGTGCCTTACAGACAGATCAGGTGTAGGTGCAGGCAGAGGACTTTTGTTAATGATCATCTTCTGAGGAGGGAGGCATGAAAGAAAATCCTTCCAGTACTGCCATGTAACATTAGCATTTTTTTGAACTTATTTATTAGTTTATGAAATATGACATCTAGTGAAATCAAAGAGGATCAACACCATTYTCCTACATGAGTAAAAACCTGTGCTGGTACTCCAGAGATCGGTTCAATTTTCTGCTCTGGCACATGTGTCTGGCATGACCTTGGACAAGTTGCTTAATCTGTCTGTATCTCCAATCCCCATCTGTTCATTACTGTCTTTAAATTATAATACCTTGTTTTTGTAATTTGTCTTTGAATTATAAAGTCTTGGAGTACTGATTCTCACTATTTCTCTGAATTTCACTATACAGKACTTAGCACAATGGGACCATAAATCTTCATCAGTCCTGTGATACATGAATAATAAACAGTAACGGCATAATTTAGGGCCACATTCTRCCTCGGATCTCATGATGCAGAAAGATAAGGGGGTTTTGTTGATTAAAATGCTGTGCTGTTCAGCCTAACGAAGATACATGGGCCTTACTGAACGGATTTTTATGAGCCTGTTGTTGGCTCTTTGGTTTGTTGGGGTTCTACTCTGTTTCATCATTACTCATTGATTGCAGGTATCTAAACAATTTGCTTGGCAGATCAGGGAATAATAAATTCCTTTAATCTGTGTCTCTTTCAGTTTAATTATTGTTAACTCATTACTTAGTTCAATGGATAATGAGCTCTGTTCACCGTGTGGTRAAGCAGAGTTGGACTACACAGACAGAACTGGCTTCTCTGGTTCTTTTGAAGATACAAACCTAAATTGCAGAGTCACCGAGTGTTTAACTCCGGGTTAGATTGAAGGTTACCAGCAGGCGTACTGCGGTTACCATTGCAGGCTCGACATAGGTTAACATTATTTCGGTTGGTTCCACGCCTGGCACTGCATTATATTTGTTGCTTTATTTTTAGACAGTTAAGGCACTGGTAACTACAATGTAGGCAACTATTTTAGTCTTGATTATAAGACAGTGTCTAATAAATCATATGTAGTACAATCCTAATTACTGCAGACAGACTTTACATTTGTGACTGTGGTAATAGTGTGTTGGATTACTTCCTGCAGAGTTTAGCAGTGTGTTCAGACCTTCCCATTTTGGCTRCAGCTAGGGGAATAAATCCTTCATTCACTCGGGGGTACTGTGGTCTCTAGTGCCATGCCACTGAACCATCTGGGTTCTTTTAGGACATTACCCATTCCTCTTGTTTCTTCATGCTGTAATTTTCATCATCTCCCTGTCCCTGAAGAGCCCCACAGCAGGCGTTGGCCGTGGCTCCACGCTGTGCCAGCAGCAGCTCCCGGGGCAGTGCTGGTGCTCAGGGGTTTGTTCTGACCCCAGGGAGCACATGTGGGTCAGGGGCAGCCCCATGGCTTTGCTGTCACATCAGCAGCTTGGTTCAGCCCCGGAGCCAGGGTCCACTGTGTCACCTCTAACACAAAACACACACGTGTGATCTTTAACACCTCAGTTGTGTATTTTAAGTTTTCTTGCTAAGGCTGAACACCAGAAGTTGGGGGAGACTAATGCACCAGGGAGGAGAGCAGAGCATGTGGAGTCCCTGTAAAAGTGAGCAGCAGCAACTTCAGCCGCTGTGTGCTCTGACACCCGGCAGGCTTCACGCATCCYCCTCTGCTCTGCAGCTATTCACAGCTATTCACACAGCAATCAGAAACTGAGTAAAAATACTACCAAGACTTCCCTCTTATCACCAAGGCTGAGACTCTGGAGCAGAGCATGAGACCTATAAACACAGCTGCCCTCAGTGGAAATACAGCTTTCCTATCATCAGCCTTTTCAGCCTAAATGAAGTAAAGAMGATAGGGGTTTTGGTGAGAGCCATGCTGAATGGCTTCTGAGGTTTGGCAATGTGTCATGGAAAGCTTGAGTGTGGCTATATGTCAAAGATCRCTGTTGAAATGTTTGTTTTGGGCTTGCTACTGTATTCTGCTCAGTCATCAGGAGAAGAYTGTTCATAGCATTCATACTGTCTGACCGTTTTCAGCACAAATTTAATGCAATGAACTTTCTTGCAAAGTAAACAAGGAGAACTTGAGAGCCCCAGAATACTAAATTGCTGCTCTAGAGATGTTTTTCCTCTCCTGGGGAAGGAGTTGCTTTTTGCACAGTGTCCCTTACAAAAGCCCTTTAATACAAATGACATTACCCACATTTGCAGAAAGAGAAAATGGTACTTGCCAAATCTGCAAATCACAGTTGTGTTTCTGTCAGCTTTGGCAGTTACGTGGCTTCTGGTAACGCTAATGAAGGCAATCTGCTTTTAATTTAAAATCCTCCCTGCAGAAAAAAAAGTAGCTGGCAGTTGAGGGATTCGGCAGTATCCTTGTGTGAAACTTCTCTTTCTTTATTTTCTATGGTTTGCTTTAGCCAAGTAGAAACTGTTAATTAAAAAATATTCCTAATGTAGCCAAATATGCAGGAATGTACTTATGCAATAACTACCTGTACCAGTTCTGCAGTAAATCACTTCATTGTTTTCATTTGATGAGCAATTCTAATTAACCAAATAAAAATACTGCTTACCTTGCACTTAACTCAGCATGTTTGCTGCTTCTCAGATGATTGAGGGACTCAGGACAGCAGGTTTTGTTTGGATGACTCTTTTGGATTCAGCAAGGCCGAGGTGGTCAAGCGGCACGAGGGATAATGGCCAGACAGGACTCTGCCTGTGGAGCAGTTCCTGCTGGCTGGGGCGGGCAGGGTGGGAGCACCCAAGGGTGCAGGCTCTCCCCAAAGGCTTGCCCAGGCTCTGTGCCTGCTACAGGTATGCAGCAGRGAGACAGAGAGGGGCAAAGACAGCAGTGCTCAGACCACATTTGAATGGAKTCTCTTTGAAGGCTTTTTCCCTTGGTTCAGAAGACACTGGACCAAATGATGGATCCAGTCCGTGTGATTTGGTGCTTTGCAGAGCAGTGAACAGTCTGTGCCTGGGGAAGAGTGGAGGAAAGCGTCTGTGTGTTGAGCATGCCCATGTACAGCAGAGGTGGTGCTGTCTTGCASCAGAATCATCTRGAAATGCTCCAAGTGCCTGTGTCTTGTGGTCCCTTCAGCCCTCTGTCCTGCCCTGGATCCTTTGCAGCAGCTCAGAGGAGCTGAGGGCAGGAGCTGCACCCTGGTATTCTGCTGTACAGAGCTTAGGGCATCTCTGGAGCTGGAGAATGAGAGGATTGGGCAGGAGATACCAGGAGGCTTCCTAGCAAGTGTAATGTGATCAGACAGCCTGGTCAACAATTGTGGTGCTCCAAGTGCAGCATCTGCACAGGTCCCATTTGACGGAGCACCATTAACTGCAGCCAGTCTCCCACATATGAAGCAACGGATTTATTTTTTTAAACATATAAAGACGGAAATTTTTGTCTAGCTTTAGGAAAACCTAAGTTAAACCTACTGTGTAGTTGTCTTGAACTCATCCATAACTAGGGTAAGCATTTATATTGCCAAATGATGAAAGCATTTTACGCTTTATTGGATTGTAGTAACTTCTTCAGCACTGCATTTCATGTGTGCAGGAAGGAGGGGTTTGGCTTGTTTCACAAATATTTCACAATGSTTTGAAACTTACTTGTTCTTTTTCTTATAACAAATGAAAAATGGCCAAAGCTGTTGGGCTGTAGCTTGTTACTGCTTCACACTGACACTSGTTTGGAGAGGGCTGGGGAGCTGAAGGAAGCACTGACACAGCCTGAAGCAGAAACTGCTGCTCTTTGCTGTAATAGAAGGAGTTATTATAAGCCAATAGCTGGAGCCATATTTTTCTGCCCAAAGTCTGGATGTATAGCAGGAGTCGTGACTGCCCTGTCGGGGCTGGTGTAGCAGCAGCTGGTGCATGGGGCTGTAGCTCCAGCAGGTCTTCAAAGAGCTGAGAAGTTGGGCACAGCCTTTCAGGGCTCCACACGCAGTGTGCTTTGCTCGACAGCACTGACTCCCTGCTCCCATCTGCTTTAAGGCTGTACCGCAGGGACAAAAATCTGGCCTCATTGCTTCCTCCTGGGGGATTTAGCTTGGAATTTTGAAACCTAACCTCCTGCTCCATCCCTAAATTTAAACCCAGGGCTCCTGACTGAAGATAGAACCATGTGTCAGTGAAGTGCTGGGGCACAGCCGTCCCCTGTATATTTATAATCTACTGTTGCTTTGGGAGTTTGCTGTAGGAACAGGAGCCAGAAGAGGACCCAGCTTGGCATGAGGGCTTGTATGGGATGTGTAGTTGTGCTGCCAGAGTGCTGCCCTGTTAGGGGCATGCAAAGAGCCCCCCTTGTGCTTGGCAAACAAGCACTGGGAAGGGTGGAAGGATGCCTGGTGTCTAATCCAGAGGTCACCTGAGGTAATCCAAAAGCACTGTGGGAGTGCCATGGTCGTGTTTCCAGAAGCAGCCATGGTTTTGGAGCCTTGCTACACAAAGGAAGTCACTTAAAMAGAATGTTCACCACCCCAGCACAGCCTGCTGGAGACTGCAGGCCAGCTGCATGTTCCCTGGTGACCTTGGGGAGGGAGCAAGTGATTCTAACAGATGGAGARAATATATTCTTGTGATTAGTGGGTGATGGGCTCCTCCTAAGCAGAGAAGGTCTGTTCTTTTAATTAATTAGCTGGTTAATATGTTTGTGCAGTGGCATGCCTAACTAATGTGCAGTTACTATGAATACACATACAAATGGTAGTAATGGGTGCAGATGGCTGTAATTAGCCATTAGTTGGTTTCTGCAGTAATCACACATGCAACACATCAAGTTGGCATAAGAATTGACATGTATTGGGTGATTTGTGTCCCTCCCCCACTGCGTGTGAAGGTATTCGCATGGCTCTCTTCCCTGCACCCGGATTCCCTGCACTCTGCTGGGTTYAAGCAAGGCTTTTGATTCTGAAGTGTGCACAGAGAGCTTGAGCAAGGTGAAGACAACTCTAACTTAGGTTTTTTYTGCAGTGTCCTCCACCCTGTGCTTTGGACTGTGTGTTTTGCCTGATGATGGTGCAGAATCAGGRCTCCAGAGTTTCTGAGGTCTTTGGGTACCGTGTGTGGTGTCTGGTTGGACTCCACTGGGCAGCTGGTCCTTGCTCTGACAGCCAGGCCTGGGAGTGATGTGTGAAGGGCTTGGGTGCCCTGCAGTTGCATTGCAGGAACGTAAGAAATGTCTGACTAGGTCACCCCATAGGCTGGCTCACCCTGTGGGCTGTGTCTGACATTTAGGAACCGAGTGTGGCTGTGCCACCTTTCTAAAGTCTGTTACTGTGTATTCCCAAACAGCATCTCCAGAGGGGATATCAGGTGTACATCCCTGCCAAGTCCTTCAAAGATCTTTTGTCTATGAATATTATTAAATCTCTTTTTAAACCTGCTGGATAAGGTCTGCCCCACAAAGTCCTGTAGCAACAAACTCTGTAAGTTCATCTCCCTCTATATAAAATAGCACTTTTCTCTCTTTTAAACTAGCAAAGCCCTTGAACTTGCATGGCTGTTCTTCACTYGRATCATCTGGSCAGATGAATCTGTAAAAGGGCTTTTATTAATAAGCCTAATACTAAGGAGGAGGTGCATTCAAAAGACAGTTCCGGGTTTGGGGAAGTGATTGCATCTTCTTTTCCATGGGAGCTGCCTGGAGTAAGGGGACAGTATCAGATAGCTGGAGTGACGCAGCTTTAGAAGGGAAATTGAGCTGCTTGGAGTGACTTGAGGACCTGGAGGATCCTGGCTGGCAAAAGCAGTGGGGGCTGCCAAAACCTCTTTTTTGCATCCACGCTGAGTAGYGCTTACTGGAATTGGATGATGGGCTCTCTTTGAGCCAAGTGACTGAGGAGCTACTTATCCGTGAGGCTGAGTTCTTGTTTAGGAAATGGCAAAGACAATTTAGGGGAAGTACGCATCAGAACGCATTTCTGAGATTGCTAAGCACTGCTCCAGGTATAAGCAGTGAGCACCATCTGCTCTGGGATTGCTCAGCACAGAGCAGAGGAAGCTGTAAGAGCTGCTGCCGTTCTGTGCATTGCAGATCCAGAGGGAAGCAGCCACAAGGGAAAGCTGCCCCTTCACCCCAGGACAGCTCCACTCCTGCCATGGGTGKGTGTGTGTGTACCTGCCTCACACACTGCTCTGAGCAACAGGCTCGGGCAGAGTGAAAAACCTGTGGATAATTCATGTGTCTGCACTTCTTTGTGGAGTGCCATTAATCTTTGCATCAGGAGGCCGCTGCTTTGTCTCCCAGCGTTAAACCTTGAAGACTCATGATGGCAGTTAAAAAGCTGGGGCTACAAAGGGAAGTTTAAAGAAGCCTTGTAAGAGAAATTCATGTCAGGGAGTGAATAATGTGAAGGCTCTGTGCAGTGTAATGGAGAGCCGAGCTCAGGCTGATCACTCTAACATAGTCAGTAGTGCAGAAAAAAACTGTAAGTACTTCCAAATCCTATGGCCATCCTTTCTTTCTACAGCAAAAAAAAAAAAAAAAAAAAAAACATCTCTCTTGTGATCAGGATTTTTTTCAGGGCTTTTTGTCTTTCTCTTAGCAGGTATGGGCCCTGTTAAATATTTACTTTTCAACTAGCATTTTCCCTCTCTGGTTCATTTGTTTTGGGACACTATTTCTTGTTTTTTTGAAGCTTGTTTTGTTAGGCTGCTGGGTAAAGCCTTCCTTTTTCTGACAGCCTTTTTACTCGTTCTTTAAAGCTGTTCTTTGATGTGAGCTCAGAAACACAGATCTTACTCTTTTATCGCTTTCCCCTGTCAGTTTAAAACCAGTTATGAGTACCACAAACTATTAAAAGCCATCTAAACTAACCTCTCAAGTGAMAGACATTTAGAGCCTATCTCTTATTTTAAGGCATGTGTATAGGGCAGACTTTAGTTTTAAGGAAGGGAGGAAGGATGCTKCTTGGTAAAGAAACATCATTGTGGAGGCTCAAAGAATTGTTTTGGAAAATTCATGTGGAAAAAGGCAGAGGAGTGGGAGGTCCTGGTGAGTTTAATATAACAAGAAACTCCCTACCCATGTGGTCTTGCCTATCCTGATCTGTTTTCTGCACTAATTTAATTGATCCTTTGTTGATAATTGAGTTACCTGAGGTAATGCCTTCTTCAGCAAGAAGGAATATTGGCCTGGCACGTTAATACAGAGTTGGAAAGGACAGCTGGGTCATGACTTCCAGTCCTCTAATACCTTGTGCAGCCTAATGCATTAAGGGCTGATGAAACCTCCGTGTGTCCCCAGCTACATGAAGGGCTGCAAAGGCCAGTAGTGAGGACATGGCTGGCAGAGCAAAAGGCATCATTGGGGTCTCAGTGCATTTTAGAAAAGGAACTGTAGAAAAGAACTCCCCAAGGTTTGTGTTGTTCCATGAGAGAGCAACTTTAGGGTTCTCTGAACAGCCCTCCTCTGTCACCCCATGAGGCACAAGACTCAGCAGGTACAAACTCAGTGATGTTTCATCACTTGTCCTGTGCAGTGATGGTGCTGCTCCTGTTTTCTTGTAGATATTACCCAGCCCCTGGAGGCAGCTGTGTGCTGGCAGCCCCTCATTGTGCACACCAGGGCTCCCCCGGTGCTTCCACCTCCTCTGACCTCTGGCTCCTCACTGTGATCCACCCAGGAAACCTGTCAGGACAGGCCAGGCCATCTGCAGTGGRTCCTTGGTCCTGTGGAGTCAGGTGAGAGTAGGAGAATTAAAGGATTCTTGGGATCTGTGAACCTTAGTCAAACAGTCATCTGTTTCCAGATTTGTGTCTGCCAGGTCCTGGAAATGCTGAACTGGGGAACTGGTGGAAATATCTTGCAGTGGAAGACAAGAGGGCCAAGCATAGCACTGGCAAAAGGAAACCAGCTATTAAAACTGCTAGGAGAAAAACTGGATACCTCCTTWACAATTTTTCTCACTTCTGCAGCCAGCTCTGACATGGTAGTGCGAAGCACTGGTGGGACACACAAGAGAAGGAAGCCACCATCCCCTTTTGCTAGCTAGGTGAAATKATTTAAAAATGCCTTACCTTTGCCTTTTTCAACACTGTCATAATTTAGATTTAAAAGTAGTATTTTTCCAATATGTAACTATTCCCAAATAAATACGATTTTTTATTTTCAGCTGATGGTGTACAATTATCTGGCGTTGCTCAGAGGTCCCTGCTGTGCTGGGAAAGCTGTATTTCTCTAGCTCACTGCTCAGAGGTGCCACTGTAGCTGTGAACAGCAAGAGCTGGGCTGAACTTGGCTGGTTCAGGGCTCTGASAGGCCAAAATAGTGTCTTTTAACTCTGTCAGATTGAGTTTCCCAGATCCAGACTTTCAATAAGTGGGGTTTGTAACTTTGTCCTCAGAAGATCTGCCAAGCCCTTTTGCCTTTTCGGTCTGAATTAACCATTTTCTTATGGGCAATTTCCTCATATTCCCATTGCACAGCTGCCTGACAGTCCTTCAGACATCTGCAAAAGCTACAGTATTTGTCTGCAGTCAAGCAAGCATTTGAGTTACCAAATCCCACAGACCCCTTTATCTTTTTAACTAAAAGGGGAGATGCTTTGTAAAGCCTGTGTCACCCCTGATGGAGWGATAACATTTTCTAGCTGTTTGCATGTGCTGCCTTCCCCCAGCTTGGTTCCTTGGGCAGTTTTTTTGGAGCACTTGGCACCCAGCAGCTGGCAGGAGGCTTGGGGCTCTCCTGGGATGGTGCAGGGTGAGGCTGCAGAGCAGGGATCACCAGGACTGGGAGGCTGCAGCATCACTGCTCAAGCTCTCCCCAGTGGCCCACGGTTCTCTCTCAGCTGTCGTTCTCAGCTGCTGGTGGACACAGACAGCTGCTGTTGTCTCAGCGTGGGTTTTGCTTTGTTTTGTTTTAATCTGTCCWCTTCATTATGTGCCTGAATTAGAGTGCTCTCTTTGAAGATCTAACCACTTGTTTAGARCCTTATGGGAGTACTTTTGGAAGTGTGTCCCTTGGCCTCCAAAAATTTTTGATGATAAACTCACGCCAGATTGGGGAATGAGGTGTATCTGCATGGTTTTAATCCCTCCTCCCTTGCCTTTAGCTGAGCATCAGGATATCTGGCACTCACTGTATCAGAGGGCTTCTCTATAATTCATAAAGGAGAGCTCTCTGTRCCTTGTCCAGCCTGAGAGTTAACAACAGTACTTTTTAAAAAGTGCTGCAGAAATGCAACCTGTCCTAGGTCCTCACCTTTGTTGAAGCTCTCAGGGCTTGTCTTCAGCCTCTGCTTTCACTTTGTTTATGTAAACATCAGCCTTTTGCAATGRAACCAGGAGTCAAGACTGCAGYTGCTTCCTGCATGCCCAGATCACAGGTTACAAGGCTTTCCAAACCAGCCATCTGTCTGGGTTCCTCTCCTTTCAGCAACTTTTGATAAGGCCCCACAAGGGCTGCCCACCGTGTGCAGGGATGGTCTGTAAAGACCTTCCATCAGGATTGACAAGGTGAAAATCGGACTTGTCACACACAGRGGTCAGGGTGCTGAGATTTACTGAACTTAGTCATGAGGAAAGGACATGCACTACTGGTTCTGGGGTTAGAAATCTGCAGCAGAGACATGCAGCCAGGGGTTTACAGCTTCCCTGAGCAGAGCACAACCTTAGTCTTCATGTTGCTGTTACCTCCTCTGTCAGCAAGGCTCAGGCCAGGCAGGAGCTTCAGTGCTCACAACAAACGGGGAAAAGAACTGGGCTGAAGCCTCAGGGCTTCTCAGTTGGCCAAGCAGCAGCTGCTGGCACACAAAGGATTTTAAGAGTAGGATTTTCAAAGCCACCTGTGTTGGTTGAAGTGTTTCCATTACAGCTCCTCTTAAAGCTAAACCCCTGGGCTGGGAACAAGTGCTTTTGYAATTCCAGTCCAACAGATACTAGAGTCCATTCACTTGGACCCACCTTGCAACCCACCTGATGATGCTTCTCATCCACYRACACCCCYAAGTMCCYCTCCTCAGGACTGCTCTCAATCCATTTTCCTCGCAGCCCTGGAAAGGGAAGGAGTGTGAAATCTTGACCAGATGATGGCTGCTCTTCACAAACCACCCTGGCAGGGATGGTGCCTTGCTGCATGGAGGAGAGGCAGCYTGTGCCTTTGGGTCTGTGCTGTGAGAGGCTGACAAACACAGACCAGGGGCTTCCAGCAGCACAGGCCTGGTTGTTATTAGGACTGAGCTYCCCCAGAGCAAACTGTCTGTGGTTTGGGTGCGTGTGTGTATCYGGAGTGCATTTCCTCTGCCCTGTTCAGTGACGGGGAGGAGAAGCTGTCCCAATTCAGTACACATGTCTACCAGTTTGGTCCCCTATTTGTCTACCAGTATGGTTCCCATTTGATCAGCCTTTGTGGTCTGCAGCACTCGGCAGCTGCATAGCTGCTCCTCTCCTGTATGGGATGGAGCCATTGACAGGAATTTCTTGTTTTGGGAAAGCCACATTAGTGCTGCTGATAGTACTGCATTTCCTTCCTGCACTGTTTGGCTCTACAGCACACACCTACCCTGCTTAGGGGCAGCAGGCTGAAAACTGGTCTGAAGTTGGGCTTGGTGCCACCTTCCTGATGCATCTACAGAGCCAGGCATTGGTGATGGGAGGACAAGAGCAAGAGAAGGGATAATGCATCAGAGCAAACATCCGTGTGGCTCAGCAGTCTCTGTCTCTGATGAACACCAAATGCAGATGTTTGAGGAAGAGACAAGGACCAGGGTGAGAATATTGTGATCATTTGCCCCAGGATGCTCTCCATGCCTTGAGAGGTCTGTGGCTTCAGGTATCTAAGGGTTTAACAGCCTTTTTCAACTTTTTCCTTGGGGCTGTGAAATTAAGAACATATTGGGTATTAAGGGAGTTTCAAGCATCTTTTCTGTACTTCATCAGGATGGGGAAACATAGCACATGATTTCCTGCACAAATTCTCTCATCCTGTCACAGAGTAATGAGATGAAGGGGTCTGCCCATCTCAAATATCAGGTCCCATTTTGTCAAGCAAGGCRCAGGAAATAGCAATGTGGTTTCTGCGCTCTTCTTCAATTTCAAGTCTCCTTGAATTTCATTCCCTCCAAGAGATAAATGTGTTGCAGAAAAGCTCGGCTGTTTCTGTGTGGTGGGTGCTGGCTGCCCACAGCCTGACGTGACTGGGGCACTGCAATTACACCTGGCAGAAGCAATCCTCAGGCTCAGAGCAGTCTGTGTTCATGGCTTTTAAGGAACCTCATCATGTGCCTTCTCACTTAAATGGAAAGCGTTAAATGGCCTTCTGCAGCCGAAAGGGGGAAATGAGGATATCTCCTCAGGGCACTTCTGACACATGCTGACTGCCTGGCTTTTTTATAATTCACATTTCTTTCATTGAGGAAATAGTCTGTCTGGTACGCTGTCATTTTGCCCCATTGCCTGCAATTTTGATTTCTTCATTCACTTTCTGCTTTTGAGACTCCAGTTTCTTGGAATTATTCCTTGTGTAATGACTTCCGTTGCTAATTTAGTTCTAAGTGATCCCTGGACAGCCACAACCATAAATGCATATAGGTGGCTGGGTGATTTGTCAGGGCTCTGCTCAGGGAGATGTTTAGTTTCAGTACTTTTATGAAGTATTTTAAATAGTTATCATCTGTTTCATGTCTGAAGTATTGCTTTTTTTCATTTTTAAGTTTAAACTCATTGATTTCTATTAGCAGTTCCAGTTCTCTGGGCTGTAAGATTCCCATAGGGATATCCTGGACTTCAGGAGCAGAGTCAGCTGTGCCCTGTGTGGTGTGAGCTGCCCATGGGATGTGTCCCTRTGGATCTGAGTGAGAAGCAAGGATCTCTCTCCCTTCCTCTCCTAATTGGCACACCCGTGGTCCAGACTGGTGGCCCAGGCCTGGGAAGGACTTGCCCCTGGCAGATGCTGGTTTCACTTTCTTTCCTCAGCAATCACCAGACACAGAACTCTAAAAATCTGTCATCGTTATGCAGTTGAGTTGATTTAAGTATTTCCTTGCTGGGAGATTTGTGTGGATCTGGACTGCCTGTCTTTAATAGTTTAGCAAAACGCAAACAAACTCTTCTGGGAAATAATTTCACAATTAAGCATGTAGGAGATGGGCRCCATCCAGAGCTAATGACTTTATCTGGAGACATTTGTGCAATGTTTTGCAAACTTGTTAGGACCTCTGTTCCCACAGGTCATAAAAAATATCTGCAGTCTTTTCCCTTGGTGAGGTATTTATTGTCTCCTATTTGTCCAAGTCCTGGACAGAGAAAAGTGCATTGCTAGTGACCTGCAAGAAGGATGAATTGTTCATAGCTGGTAAAATGAGATCCCACCTCCTCTAATCAGGCAATTTCACCTGCGGATGGAAGGAACTCACATTGTTACAATTTCAAAGCTCCCATCRTGAGTTAAATGATATTTTCCACCCTGTCACTGCCATTGCTGCTTTGCCATGTTGGAAGCTCAGCACGCTGGGGCATATGAATGTTTCATATATGCATATATATATATATCTCCTCATCAACTTCTCCATCTGCGAAGCATATCCTAAGAGACTTCAGAACAGCCGCTCAAATAAAGTAACAGCACAGCATTTGCTCTCCTGTTTTGTGGTTGGGGAAATCAAGTTACTGTGAAGTAGGATGATTGCTCGAGGTTGCTTTGAGAACTCAGTATTCAGAATGACATTTCCTGTTTTCCTGGATTTTCGTTAATATGGTTTCACTCTTTACYGTATTTTCATGAGCAGCACAGGATGGTCAGGGATAAGTGATTGATTCAGCTACACTAAGAACAAAATGAAACTACATTTGTTATATAGACAAAAATGTGACTCCTCTCTCTCTTCTTGTCCTCTTCCAGTGCAGCTTTAGGCTTGCTCTTAAACTTGTTTTTCCGAGGCCGGCAGCATGGTTCTTGCTGGCCATGACACCCTATACCAAAGAGGAAAGGTTTCCTGACTGAATCCAGCTGTTCCCAAGCTGGTGATCCAGAAGAGGCTGACTGGGCCAGAGGGGCCTAATTTAGAGGTGCAATAAAGGGTGTGAATGGATATAACCTGAGCTACAAACTAACTGTCATAAAGTGTCAATTCATGGTAATTGAGAATCAGCTCATTCATGGTTTAGTATGAAATCTCTTTTTTTAGTCCTTCGTGCACAGCATGAATAGATACCATGATTTTGTACTGGCAATATTGTCAGAATCTGGGCTGTGTCTCTGATCTCTTTGCATGGTTGGTATGAGGACAGGAGGGGAGTGAGGCCAGTGGGGTGGAAGTCTGCCAGTRAAGGGTTGTATTTCTCATTGACACTATATAGAGCAGGCACACATTAAAACTGTAGTCTGAGCCTGGCTGCCAGCCTCCTGGAGACCAGCTGCCTCAACGAAAAACAAATGGTGTGTCTCTGCTCCTGCAGGAAAGGTGGCTTTGTACAAGGTTTGCTGCTCTGTGCAGGGATGTGTTGGGAACGCTGGTAAAAACTGCACGTGCAGCCTGTAGAGAAAGGAGAGGGACAAAGGTCCTTGTCAGCCTCACATAATCCTCATTTCAGTTACCCTCAAACTCCAGACAAAGAGATAATACACCACATTTTCCTAGAGCGTGAGAAAAGCAGATCTTATATCAACACAAATGCTCAATTTGTCATGTATCTTAATGGGATATCCCCTTCGGAGTAGCCCRGTCCTCRAGCTTGTTCCAGCTGTTGAACCAGYGTGTTATGAAATCCCATTTTTTTAAAACAAACAAACACAAAGCTGCGTGTTTCCATGCGTTCATATATTCACTATAATGTTTTTCAAATGGACCTCCAGGGCAGCACCTTGGTGGGAAAACATCTGCTTTTGCACATGGGCTTCTAATGGTACAAAATACATGGCTTAGAAAGTCCTTCTGGGAATGGGGGAAGCTCTAAAGCCCAGAGGAGTCAATTGCTGGGTGTTGCTGGGGAATGACTCCTGTGTCAATTGAAGCATCAATAGAAGAGCTCATAGATTTTTAAGGCCAGAAAGATTGTCTCCATCTCAAACTGTGGATTGTGTCCCCTTTGAGAGCTAAAAAAAGATTTAAAGCATGGTGCACTGTGGATTTTTGTTTATAAACTCATAAGATGGTTTGTTAAAAAAAAAACCAAACAAATAACCCTTGCAATAATTGTGAAAGAAAACAAGATAAAAATAAAAATCAATAAAGTTAAGTGGCTGCATACACCTTCTCTTTCTTACTCAAGTGCTGATTGTGAAATTTTACCCATTGTTTCAGCCTGCAACGGGTTTTATGAAGACAGGTGAGCCATGAAGCAAATCAAGTTTTCAGAAAGTTTGATAAATTCTGCCTTTTTTAATCACCCTGCGTAGCTCTGGGTGTAAAATTTACACAGAATACAGTTTGTAGGTTCAGGGACTAAGTAATCATTTTTCCAGAGCTGCAGAGCAAGCCCAAGAGAGCTATTAGACGTCCTAAAATAAATAAATATTGAGCCCAAGGGAGAGATGAGTATGTAATTACATGAGGTCTGGTTTTTGTGCCCTCTCAGAAAGTTAATTTAAACTTTGGCTAGCTGAAAACTCTCTGCACAAGGCGGCACCAGAACGTCACTGCTGCTGGTGAATTTGTTTGGTGTGGCATTTTTATCTGTCTGCTTTCTGGCTGAAATCCAGGCTGAGGAAGTGGCATKGTTTGGAGGGGAGGCATTGTGGGGTTTAACTTATAGTGGGATCATGAACGACAGGAAAGAGAAGGACAGTAAAGGGCTGGTTCTACACAACCTTCAATAACTTCAACATTTCTGTTKGCACAGCATTTTTGGTTGGTTGGTGTTTTGCTTGATTTTGTTTGGTGCTGATTTACATCCTCATGCTTGGGAAAAGATGAACATGGGATAGCTGGGGAGAGTCAGACTTTAGACATGTTCAGTTAGCCTTGTTCAAAGGCAAGTCAGTGGCATGATACAAGTGTTGAGGATAGAAACAAGAAGTATTTATTAGAGATGASTTGTGGGGTCAGGTCTTGGGAGATGTGTTTTACCCAGTTCCTCTTTACACTGTCTCACATCATTGTGAGCTCTCTTACCTTGGGAATCCCATGTGTTTTGATAATGTTGCCCTTATCTCAAATTCAGTAGTACATAAGGAAGTTATAAAATGTTCATTTTCAGTCTCTTTGTTTTTAAAGATCTGTTTTTATATGTATTTGGCAATGTACAAACTGATTCCTCATAAATTTTCCCAAAGTCTTCTGACTGCAGAAGTTAACACAGAGCTGGAAATCTGAGTAGAGAATTCAGGATTTTCCTTTTTCTTTTTTCCTGCTGTTTTAAATCCCTCCACCTTGACTGTACCTGAGGATAGTTCAGGCACGAGCAGGAGCCTGGCCGTGTTCTGTGGTCACTCACYCCACTTCTGTTCAGCCTTCCAATCCTTTTATATTTCATCACCTTGAGGCAGCTGTAGCTTTAGCCCGGTGTGGAGGAGGTGGCAGTTTCTGTATATTGGATGTATAAATACTTGTGATCACTTCCCTAAACATTACAGCAAGCTCTGAGTAAGCGGTGTGGTGACTCATTGCTGCTGGAGCTTTTGAAGCCGTGCCCAGGGCTCCGAATTGCACAGCRCAGCAGAGTTTGGCTGCTCCAGGAGCTGCTGCAGCTCAGGAGCAGCGTCCTTGGGGCACTGTCCCTGTGCCTTGGGCATGGCTGCACTGGCCTTTGGGGTTTTACTGCAGCTCCTGGGTCCTAGACCCCTTAAACACCCTGCCCCAAATAAAGGAGGGGTTGCACACAGCCGAGGGCTGAACGGGCAGCGAGCTGGGGTGGCTGGCAGGAAGGAGAGGGTGTCCCCCCAAACCACCAGGAACAGCCTGGTGCTGTGATTTAGGAAAGCTGCAGGATTTCTTGTGGTATTTAAGTGCAGTGGGTCAGCCTGGGTCACCCTTCAAGCCCTTCAAATGTACCATATCCAGCGGTGTGCAGATGGAGCTTCACCAGGCTGATGTTGTTTTGTTGCTAATCCCATTTATCTTCTGGACAACAGAGCCTTGGAATCCTACACAGCCTTTAGAATCCCAACATTTGGGAATGTTGCACAAGGTTTGCCTATTATTTTTTTGCTTCAAGCTGCTCAGGTTTGGAGATTTTCCAGAGGTGTTCTGGTAATTTTGGATATGAATGTTCTGTACCAACAAAAGAGAAAAGGACAGTGAATCTGCTTCTCTTTCAGCTACTGAAAAAAGTGGCAACAGTCCAGTACCTCAGCAGTGATACTCAGAGGAGAATGTTATTTTTACCTTTTTTGCATTTGCAGAAGTGCTTTGGCTTTTGAAGGAGGTAGCGAAGTCATTGTAAGTAACTACCTCAGATCCAAACTGTACTTCTTGTACTATGTCCTTTGTCCTGGACCATTTCTGAGTAATTGCTCATGAGGTTTYTTCAGTGCCCTTCATTGCTAATGAAACTACATTAACACCAGCTACAGTGRGTTTTGACCTTAGGCTTGAATACATCCTAAATCACAGTAAAATATAAAAAAAGTTTTGGTAAAAACCCTGTATCTCAATAGGACTATGCAACAAAGCTGTGGGAGCTTGCTTATTTTGCATTTTTATAATGCAATAAATCATCTGAAGTTGCGGTGGATTGAAGACAAAACCAGAAGAGATGATTGTGCTGTGAAGATACTTCTCTTGCAGTTATTTGGTACAGCTGCTCAGTGTTGCTCTTGAAGGCGACCTGTGACCTTGGAGAAGCAGCCCCACAAATGCACATGGTTTCACACTGCCGTCCCCCTGGCTTCAGCCACAGAACCATGGGTGGCATTTTGGCACCCAAATGTCAAAGACACCTAAGCAAACCCTAGTCTTGGAGTACTGGTTATTAAATTAGCACTTTTGCTCTGTATGTAGACTCTCAGGACTGGAGAAGCTGAAGTGTGCATTTTTCTACGCAGATGCTCCTGGCCTGGGTTGATGCATGGCTCTTGAAGTCTGGCCTGAATTGGCAGATTTTTAAGGCATTAATCCTGCAGCCTCATAATGCTTATAATGGATATTTCTGCATACCTTCCTTGTTTTTGTAAGTCGGGATTTTGGAAGAGGTCTTAAATTGTGTGTTAGGCTTTGCWAGTGCCTCCCTCACCTGCAAAACAGCATCAGATTAAATTCAGGGTGACTCTACTGAGTTGCATGAAGCCTTTTAAAATACACTCCTTCCGCGAGGCACTGAACTTTAAAACAGTGAACGCAGACATAGATACAAAGTATGAGGGGTTATAAGTCTAGACATAATCACTGTACATAACTGCGTAGAAATAAGGGCAGCTCAGAATGTGTTCTTCCACCGAATGCACTGTTTGTGACTGTTCAGTAYTGTTTCTGCTTCAGTTACTATGAAATCTCTCTGGGGAAGAGACAGTGTCTTCTGCTTTTCCACTGCAGAAAGCACACCGTTGTGGTCCATAAATAATAATGGTTTATATAGTGTTCGCCTTTAACCTTTCCATTCCTTTGTAAATAAATAACTGTRCTGCTGTCTTTGCAGTATTCTTTATATTAAAGCATAGGGAGAAACTGCATTATTTAGAGAAAGGTAAATTGCAGCATAAGGGTCTAAYAGATTTAGTGTGGAAGACCACTACAGTTATTCCTGTTTCTGGCTACTAATGAATGCAGACTGGATTTACAAGTGATTGATGGTTAATAGAAAACTATTCAGAAGKCCTGTGGTTAAAGTCTTCTATTTGCATAGAGCTCTYTGGACACTTTCCAGATTTTCATTTYAGAAGGCAGTATTACTTGTCTATAATTTATTTTTCCTGGCATCCCTCATTAGAACATAACAAGGTGCTTTGCAGCAAACATCACTCATCAGGTTCCTGACCACTATGAAATTGTGCAGCAAACACATGGCTTTGGCTCCAGAGGTGCACAGGATGCTGATGTGGGTACATCTGATGGCCTGCACATCCCACTTTGCCTGCTCTCGTGGGCCCCTTGTTACCATCATCTTCATGTCCCCCTAGAACAGAGACACTCCCCATGGATTGGAGGCCTTGGCTGGGTGTGGGGATTGCCCTGCCCTTCATGAGCTTTGTGCAGAAACCCCAAGCCTGTAAGGCCTTCATGTCAAATATCTGGGAAGAAAMTGAAACCAAATGGCCAAATGATGAGCTTGTGTTTCCAGGCTTCTCCGGGGGCTTTGGCAGTTGAAGAGGGCTGGTGAGGGATGTATCTGCCCCTTACACATACACATGTTCAGCTTTGGAAATTTTTGGAGTTTGACCAAATTATGATGTGCCCCGTACAGAGAATACTTGAAATACTGAGAAAGTATTAGCTCATTTCCTTTTGCAATAATGCTGGAGATGGGTTGCCAAAATATCCTTTCACACGTGGAGTTTCTGCCTTATCAGAGAAGGTGAAACTGCAGGACAGCCTGGAAGTCAGAGTGGGACTTTGGAAAGCTGATCTAATGGGACTTACTGCAGTTCCTTCAAAATGGCATACACTGCATAGACAGGTATTCCCAAAGCCACCCTCAGGTATTTTACACAGGCCAACCTGTGTTTGTTCTTGCTCTCCAGGTTCTGATCTGTCTCTATCACTTATGTAAGGAGATTAGCCTCCTAAGAGAGCCAAGGTAAATATTTATGCAAGTAATGGTACTGGATCTTCATCCTGTGTTTAATGTGCAATRCTTTCACTTAGAATTACTTCCTTACCTGTGAGAAGGAGGAGTAACATGGAAATTAYTCTCATTAGGTTCCCGTGTACGCTGTGCAATGTGGCTTCACAGTAATTTAAATGCAAGTATAAATTTGGACTCCCAGGCATATTGGCTTTTGAMATTCTGAAATTGCTGAATTTCTACCCACATGAAGCAATCTAAACCCCCTTGGTTTGGAGAAGACTCCTTGAGGTGTTTRTCCAGGGGCTCTGTGAAGCAGCATATAAAAATTTTTCTTGTTAATTAGCTGCAGCCTGAGCTCTAAAGACCCTTATTCCATCTTCCAGAAAGTAGCTTATTCAGTGTGATAAAGAAATGCAGCTTTGACATCCAGTCCCAAATAGCTGAAGCTGCACAGGAGACTCCTTTTGCCAACTACTCTGGGGTGGCTTGAACAGACTTGGAGTTAAACAGACYGACTGTCTTGTTTTAAAATATCTGCCCAAATAAACTCTTTTTTTTTCACCCAAGAGCAATCTCTCCTCACTGGCTGTATGTTATATCCACTAGCATTAATGGCAGCTACACAGAGCAGGAGAGAGGTATTTTACTTTGAATTCTTGGAACAAATGTTGGGAATWAGTGCCTGCAGCTCATAAATAAAATAGTTTTATTTTATATGCAACTTTATTCATTGGATCAAATGTCTAAAAAACATGTGAAAAAGGTAACTGGTGGCACATACCCAGCTTTTTGGGAGAAATTTCCTCTTAAGATGAATGACCACATAAAAATCACAGAGGAGGAAAGAAACCAAGAGAGCTAAGAAGTGACAGGAGAGAGGTTTTTTGAAGAAAGTCTGGAAGCAGTTGGAGGATTGATGTGGCTGACAGATAAGAGGGCTGTTCCAGACAGCAGAGGTAGGCGATGGGGGATGCAGTGTTGTGAGTAATGTTAAAATAATCTGAAGGGACAGCATAGGGAGTGGTGAGAGTTGAACTRGGAGAGGAAGAAACGTGCTTTGCATTGAAAACAGTGACCCAACTTCCACCGAGSAAACGGGAGCTTCCTGTGGGTGTCCACAAGCTGATTTGTCAGCTACCACTGATGGCAGATCAGTAGAGGAGAAAACACTGCAAAATACAGAAYTCTGCTTTGATACTTACACTTTTCAGCATTGCTGAAGGTGTGTGATGTGGGTGTAGAAGAGCTGGTGGCCTTTCAAAAGGTACCTCTGGTTCAGGGCAGTCTCACTGCTGGTCATTAGCTGGCTGTACACAGCTGGGATAGAAGCACACAAACAATAATACCAGAGATCAAATTCAGATCTGGCAGAAGGATAAAACACCTCTCTTTCTTTTTCATCCGTGAGTTGGGCAGCAATGAATAAAAAGCCCCAGGTGTCAGGCATAAACTAAGCAAGTTGTGGTGGTTTCTTTTTTTCCTTTCCCTTATGCATGGCTACCTCCCARTTTCAAGTATGAAAATGCAGTTTCTGGTGCATAGGATGGTATTTTCTCGCTGCTATAAAACTTGTAGTGAACTATTAAAGTGCAGCAGCTGCAGCATTTCATTCCTGAGCAGCCCACACCTCAGTGTTGGGTGAAGTGACCTGGAAAGAGAATGTGTACTTTATCTTGTTAAATTCATAAAACACCGAAATATTTTTTTGAGAGCTGAAGTGCTACATAAGTGCAGGATCTGATTAGTTTGGGAAAGATGTTGTGGCAAGYGATCCTGATGTTTATTAGCTCACCTGAGGGCAAAGTGGACTTCTTAAGGGAAAAGAGTCTGTGCAGGAGCCCTTGGCATTAGCGCTGTGGGCAGAGGTTGTGCTGTGAAAGACCTTAGAGCCTGAGCTGATGATTGTGCTAAATGAAGTGCTAACTCTTGGCTGGTGCAGGTGCACAACTGCTCCCAGAAAACAAACTTGCTCCCTACACCAGAACAACAGTTCTTCATGTAGGTTTTTCCCCTTCTGAAACTCTCTGCTCCATCCAGTGCCTAGATGAACTGGGATGAACCTTAGGTAAATGTGCAGTGTTTATTGTTTCTGTTTACCTTTTTCTCTCTTCCCTTCCTGGCTGTTTGCAACTGGATGTGATCTGTGAGTGAAATCCTGCCTGAGCAGACTGGAGCACCCTGTGTTGTGCTGGCTTTGCCAAGCTGGCTTTAGCTATATTCGTGCCTGTGTGATAATGCACTGGGGTGGTAGTTCTTGTGTTTTGCCTCAAGTCAGGTTTTAGACAGACTCTTTTTCTCCTCAGTTACACCTTTTTATTCACTTCAGCACTGATTTTTTTTTTTTTAATTAGGCCTTCCCTTACACAGAAAATATTTTGGTTTTAAAGCTGTTGTGTAACTGGCAGTTACAGAATGGCACTACCAGCTAGGAGAGAAGATAAATATTTTTTGGCTCCAAGAGTAGTACCTAGGAGCTTTTTGGAAAATTAATTTCCTTCTAACACTGAAAGCAGTGCACTTCATGCTGATGCATAGCTTGAAACAGAGGTGAATGGTAGCAGATGTTGGCTTGTGTTATTATTAATTGTTTGTATGACAACAGCACTTGGTGGCCTGGCTCAGAGTGGGTGGTGCTGGATGAGGCTCTGCCACAGTGAAGGAACCTGCTGAGCAACGGAGGGGATGAGGATACAAGGGACACAGAAATCTCAAGATRTGACTTGCCCCGAGTCACTGGCAGGACTGGGAACAGAAATCAGTTCTCTGAATCTYGATGGAAACAACAGGTAGCTGATAGCAATTTTGTCACTTAATCCCAGCATAGTGCACTGGTTTATAGGTTTATAAGGTGACCAATCAGTTTGATCCTCTTTAAAGGTTCARTATCTTTAATCTCAGTGTTTGTGAGTTTGTGGGGAAAGCTGGAAATGGAACAGGAAAGCGACAGTCACTTGAATTTGTCCTAATCCCACAGGTTACAGTAAATCAGCAGTGGAAGCATATTGCCTATCACRGTGCCATGCATGACTGATCAGCTCTGTCCTTCAAATGCTATTAACTTCAGGCTGGTTAATCTATATTCCTGTGTGTTGAACACAAAGCAGTGCTGGCTGAGGGATTAGGGGAGAATTAAGTATTTGTTCTCTAATCCTGAATGTTTATAAATCAGTATTAATTACTTAAGGTGCTTTTAGAGAGTTTACATCCCAGGTCTTCTAATAATTTCATGATCCATCTGGCTAATAAAAATACTTAATTGCCAGAGAAGAAATAAAATCTGTGGCTGTGAGATGTAAGCATGCAGATCCTTTGCTTAATGGGGACTAATTGCTGTTATTATGGATTCTGATAAGTTAAAATTAATAGTGGGGGTATCCAGATCCCACATCACTGTCTGTAAACATGCTGCAGAGATTGGGCCCAGTCCATGGGTCACAGAGAAAAACTGAACCCAGGCCAGTGGGACATCCCTGTTTCTACGAGTAAATTTATGCTTTTGGTGTTTTTAAGGGAGTATGGACATTTGGGGKTRGCATYTGGKGYTGGGGTGTGTGAGAGACTGGAMGGATTGATGTCTCAAGACACTTGGAGGAGCATGTGTGTGGGGGCAGGGGCAGGTCAGGCCTGGGTTTGGTTTTTGGGGGAGGGGAGTTGAGTGATGAGCACTGGGATAGCGATGGGAATTGAGCATCCTGCAGGGTTTGTGCCGGGCTGCAGTGGCACCCCCAGCACTGTGCTGTGGTGCAGCAGTGCTGAGGAATGGGGTGTGTGGGGAAACAAAGACAGACATTGTCTTCAAAGGATCATCTTTCCACTGATAAGGACAATGGTCTCAAAGCAAAGAAAAGGGGGTTTGACTGGAGCAGGAAATCTTGCACCAGGCATTAGCAGGGCTATTGATTGCCCTAGATTCAGCATTTAATCCTTCCTTTAATCACAAATCAATTCCTCTGTGTCTTTGAGGTTTTGAAACTTTTCATCCAAATGCCTCAGACTTCSTATGAACAGTGTGTCCTGTGCAGGGCTTTAGGGACCCACAGCCCATCAACACCCTGACACTGCTGCCTCTTTGGGGCAGCCAAAAAAGGGATATTTGGGGCAAGTCTCTCAGGCCCTGCTCTGTTTGTATCTTTATCTTGCAAGGAAGGAGGCCTTTCTAATACYTTGTCTCCTAAAGTCTTTAAATCATCTTGGAATTTTGCTAGAAAGAGAGTTTGTTTTTTCTTCCTTTGATCTGTGTGCAGCTCACAGAATGGATCGTCTGACAGAGTTACACTCCTGCCAATCTTCTGTAGTGGAATCACGGACTCATTTAGGTTGGAAAAGTCCTCTAAAATCATTGAGTCCAACCATTAACCCAGCATTGCCAAGCACCCCCGTAAGCCCTGTCCCTAAGCAGCACATCCCTTCTTCTGTTTAGCCCCAAAACTCAGCTTTTGGGCCTGCTGAGAAACAACAGGACTGGTAAATACCATGGATATRTGTGAATAAACATGGCATCCCATAGTTTTTCCATCAGCCTCCTTTGATGCTGCCACAGCCTTTCCTGGCATTAAGATGCATCCACTGTAATTTACAGGAAAATTGTGTGGTTGAGCTTGGGTCCTGTGAGTGTCCTGCAGGCTGCACATCTCCCACCTGCACAACACTTAGAGATTTTTGGGGTGCAGTCTCGGCCTGCTGATAGCTGGCTTTTAGGGTCCTGCTTCCAATGGGTTGCTTAGCTAAGTTATTGCTCACTCACACTGATGAAATGGAAGGAACTTTGTTGTGTATTTATGTCGCAGAAGTGTTGTTTAACAGCTAAATAATAATCTCCACATGAAAGAGAAAACAAAAGGGTCTGAGAGAAGAAAAAWTTTGAAAGTTCTGGTGCTGTTGTTCTTATTAAATGTGTTTTGTCATAATGTTGTGGGGTGTCAATTTGATTGGAACAACATTACACATAGAAAGAAAGCTCAAGGCTTCAGAATTGGATGACTTTTTAAAAAATATTTGTCAATTATTGCTAAATTTTTATCTTGAACTGTTGGAGTGCTCAGTGGGACAGTTGGATTGGCTTTGTGTGAGCATTGTAGTGCCAGTCTCATTTGAGGCCTCCTCCAGACCCACTTCTATTGATTGGTTTCTCATGAGAAGTTTTTAACCACTCTTTTCCATGATGTGAGATGTATCAGCCTACCTGCAGAAAGAGGCAGGGGAGGAAGGCAGTGTGATCACTGTGGGTGTTAGGAAGTGCTGTTTGGTTGGGTTCTTATTGCACATTACTCACAAGCAGAATGGCCACTGCTGAGAGTTGCCCCATTGTAGTAAAACTACAAAAATTTCGCACTGCCTCATGCCACTGTGTTTTTGTTTATGCCACATCTATTTGGTGGATATTTTATCACCTGCTTTTAAAATGTCCCTCCAGTCTCTGCCACCACAGTAGAAGGCATCCTAGGCAAACAGGAGGGTTCCTAATAAAATTATATTGGAGGTAACACATCAGCAGAAGGAGAATTATGGATGGTTTTGGGGGACTTTTCCAGGTTTTTTTTTTTGTTTGTTTGGTTTTTTGTTTTTTTTTTGCTGATGGCACAGCTGGAATTTGGACTGCTGTCCCTCAGAATAAAGGAAGATGTTAGTTCATGGTCCACATTCCCTGAGAATCAAAGTCCTTACTGGGACTGTAGTGTTACATTTGGTTTACTCATTTTCTGGTTTAGTTTGAAAGAAGATTATCATGTCTGTCTTGTATCAGGCTATGAAATAGCCTTTAAATGTCTGTCTTGACATCACTGTACTTGTCCCAGCATTTTGCCATTTTTCCAYTTTCTGACAATTGTGCCTGGACTTGCCATATCACAGTGGCTGGCACAGGGGACACCTCACCATAGTACATCCAAGTTGGGAATGAGTGTTTTTGGACACAGGGAGGTTGTTTTGTGCTTGCATGGGACTTTTTTAATGTTTTGTTGAGGTTTTTTTTTGTCCAGCAAGTTGTTGGTTTTTTTTTTAACATATGAATGCTCCCGTCAGCTGCTGCTTATTCAAAGCCAAACCCCTGAGAAGGTGATTGTTTCAGTACCTAACCCTGAGTCAACTTCAAGAGGATTTGGTCATGGTTGTAGTGAGTTTTATACTGTCTGATCCCAAATGTTCCTGCCAGCACTGTCACCTAACCTGGGCAATTATAAGAAATACCAATTTGACCCTAAATACTCTCACGTAGGTCAAGGCTTTACATTCAAYAATGGCTGAACTCCCTCCAGTATGGTTTTGGTATTAAAGGTCACTTKAGGAGAAGGTGAGCTCTGAGGACAGGATATCCCTGACACAAAAAAACCCACACAAGATGGAAAAAAGAAACAATCTTTATCTTAACCAAAGAAAGAATGTGAAGGGTGATGAGTGATGGAAGGTATGAAAGGCTGGTTTTCAGCTGCTGAATTACTCTACTAGCATGTAGTACCGTGACAGAAGCAATGTGATATATGAAAATAAAAACATTGACTATCTGAGCTGGAGACTTCACTTGTGAAGCAGAAAGCTAAGGGCGCCAAATCCTGTTAAATTTTAATGAGATTTTAGATACAACTGCTCGTGTGTCACTGCTTGAAAAACAACACTTGAGGCTGCTAACAGCAGAGAGCCTGTGAGTTGACACCTGCAGCCCAGCATGTGGCCTGCAGARCAGGAATACTGGCTGCTCGGGAAGGTGCTTTGGTCGGGAGTGAGGGGAAGCAATTCCTTTGGCTGAGCCATCAAAGCTGCTCTGGAGTTGCTTTTGCTGCCTCTGAGCTCCCAGGGAACAGGGGCCTGTCACCGTGAGAAGGGCAGCACTGGCAGAGCTGCTGTCCTTCTCCAGCCACTCTGTCTGCCAGCCCTGTGTTCCCCAGATGCCCTGGAGCAGAGTGGGAAGGAGGTGTGGAGCCCTAATTGTAGGATAACAGAAGAGTGAAACTTTGGGGTTTGTTTAGCGACTGTAATCATGGCTTGGTGGGTGATATTTCAGGTTTTGTTCTTGTTTGTGGGTGGTGGAGAGGTGTGATCRTACACAGCTCCTTTTCCTCTTTGGGCATGTTTTCTTAACGGGATACTATTTTTGAACCAGGCCCACTCCTTTTACTGGTAGCTGCAAGAAGTCAAGTTCCTTAGTCTTCAGGTATAACAAGTAGGATAAGAGCAACATTATTCAAGTTGATGAGATTTGTGAAAACAACTCTGCTTTTAATAAGTTTTGCAAGCTATCTTTCATGAGGACTGAGGGGAAGGAGAAGGGGGATAAGAAAGCTAAACTACCTCAAAACATGACTTTTAAAGCTCTGAAGTACCAAGACTTACTAATTCCTTTGGCATGTATTAGAATAATATTAATCCTGATGAACTGAATTGGTGTTAGTGCAGATGTCATAAGCACTTCTACAGGCATTCAGCTGTAATTTGGCATCAATTAACTAGCCCATTATTTAAMAGTGTTATTTTAATACATTAAATTTCCCAGTGTGTCCTCAGGCAGTTGCTGGAGCTGCTGTTAKCTTCTCTTATCACTCTCCATTTTTCTTTCTAGCTGTTGCTCCTGCTGTCCTTTACTTGACAGCGTGTGCTTCGTGCAGCCACAGGACTCCTCAGGGTGCTTGGCACTGCAATCTCACATTCTGTTTAACCTAATTAAGCTGCTGGAAGCTGCTGCAAGGGACAGTCCTGCCTTTTTCTACACCCCCTCCTGATACTCTTTTTCCATCTAATGCTTCCAGAGGTAGGATTTTCAAACTTAGCGATTTTTTGTCGMTTTTGTGACCTTGAACGCATCCCCTGAGCCACACAGCTGCCGATCAGTGCAGAGCTGAGTTCCTGGTTGTGTAGGCAGCACCCAGGAATGTGGGGTTTGTTCATGTCTCTGCTTGGAGCTGCCTGGAGATGCTGCTGGGATGCTGGCAGCTTTGCAGCCGTGCAAGCACCCYGCCCTAAGGAACTGCATGGCCTTGTCACAGTGCTGTGACAAAACAGCTGCTTGTTCAGGAGCTGGCAGGGGAAYGCCTGTGCCTGCAGCTGCACAGCAGGCATGGTGATCGCTCATTTTACCTGCCCTGAAAACAGCTTCTKCCTCCAAAGATTGACTCTTAGGATGTAGATGGAAAATGCCCAGTAACGCAAAGCATTTCTGTACATTTCTAAAGTACAAAGGGTGTGATACTGGAAAGCAGAACAACCTTTTCCCCAATACAGTGTGTGGGAACTAACCTGCACTCAGTCACTGCTGTGGAGTAGGAACAGTCGAGTGTTTTTCATGGAGTAGTTTGGGAAGTGTTAGTAGGTGTTTTCATCTCAAGGAGAAATAGCTGCTGCCTTCTCTTTGCCCTGGTAAGGGCTCTCACTGCTGCTGCGTGGGGCAGGATGTGCTGCAGAGGGCCCTGCAGGCTCCTGCCCTGGCCTTGGATCCATCTGCACGAGGCTCAGGACGATGAACAAGCWCCCACTGCCCTGGCAGCTCCCACCAGCTGCATTCCAGCTCCCATGCAGCATGTCAGGACAGGCAAAATTCCCATTCTAAAGAGCGCTGGTAGCAAATGCTTTCTTTAACCTCTGCCTCCAGTTTGCTRTTCCCATTTGCTCCCTTTGGAAGACAAATTCGTGTGTCCTCTGCCAGTGACCTTTAGGGCATCCATTAGTGCCTRCAGAAGGCAGGGAAATGGCTCTGTGTGAGCAGCAACCTTTGAGTCTGACCCTTACTCATGGGACAGGCCCCTCTCTGTCTCACATGTCTGTAGCAGTGTTTCTACTTTCATTGTTCTGTCACGACACAAAGACATATTTTCGACTTAAGGGTTTTATGGTATCTCTTTCCCCAGCTTTATGGTCTTTGCAGTCTTTGYCTTCTTTCTGAGCATGCCAGCCAAAGGCCATAAGCAGGGCTAGGCTGGCTGGGGAAGTARTAACTCCTGTTAAAACCAGCTGATAAATTGAGACAATTTGTATTCTTCCCCTGTATAGAAAACAGGAGCTCCTCACCTGCTCCTCACCTCACTGTTACTRCAGTCAGCGATTTTTCTGCAGAACAACAGAGGCTTGAGTGTGAGCAAATCATGGCATATCAGTAAATTCAGAATTTCTGAAGCAATTGGTAAATTGCTATCAAAACCTCCTGAGTTCAGCAGACCCACCAAAGTCACCCAATTCAGACCGGTCCTGTACTACAGTGTATTTTTGTTGTTGTACAAGATGCTTTTGAGAGATTGGTGTGGATTCGACCAAACAGCTGAAGAGCTCTGAAGTCACTTGTAGAGCATGGAAATACCGATTTACTAATGGGAGAACATTTATCACAAAACACCACATCATCTTAACTCCTTTCACTAATAAACCTCCTGGGAGACCAATCAAACAAATCTGTAAAWGAAAGTTTATGACTCCACTAAGTCTCTGACTTTTAACTGCAGTAAAGATGACGGGGTTTATGTCACAACTGGATTTTCCCAGCACTCCCCAGTTCCCTCCTTCATCCCAGATACACAGACACTAATTGTGTCTCCTTCCTTTTCTTGTTCCACAAGCATTTCCCTCTTTAACTAGATCAGAGTAAGTAGCATTCTTAATTTGCACTTAGCTTAATTTATGGCTTCAGTTTTAGGCTTTAAGGAAGACCTGTGACCATGAAGTTGGTCATTTTCCATCAGTCTGATAATGATTCCTCTCCCTACGGTGTATTCCTGCGTTTAGTTATGTTTCACTTAGGGCCAATGTTATAATTTTTATATGATATATTTTTTCCCTTTTAAGCAATCAGAATTCTTTGAAGTGTTTTTCAAGTCTTTGACAACGCAGATGATCAGTATGTCCTGATGGTTTTGTTCGCTCTTTTCCCCTCTGTCCCTGTTGAAGAACGTTGGTTCTGTTGGATGCAGTTTAACCTCAGGGCTGTTCATCAGGCTGACACTTTGATTTGCCATCTGGCTGCCACGTTTGGCTGTGCTTTCTGCACAGTGATGTGGCCTGAGATGCCTTCAAAATGATGTCCTTTTGTGTTGTTTTGCATGGATGTCTAATCAGTCATTAAATAATTAAATCCTTGTGACCAGCGCAATGGGTTTTATTTATGCGCTTCTCCTTGGCTTTCRTACAGACTTCTGTGATGTGTTTGCTGAAGTATTTTAGGGTTTTTCGGTGGCCCAGCTGTGTCCCCTGTCAGTGGTRTCATCCCTCCATCTCCCTCCCTCTGAGGTTCCTCCTTTTGGACTTGTGTAGCCAGAAACGGGCTGACATCACCCTTGTGAAGATTTCATYGCACAGGGAGCAGTCATTACCTTCCATCTCGTGTCTTTGTGCACATCAAAGAGCTGCAAGTCCCAGCAAGCAAGGTCCCAGGGAGTGAGGTTTGGTTCAAGGCTCACATAAAGCCAAATTGGCAAGTCCAGTTGGTTTTCTTTTGCAAATTGTTTCAGGAGTCTTGTGGGACATGGAACCGGAGCAGCCACTGCTCTTTGGCTGGCTCACGTGGACCCAGTGCTCCTGGGCTTCTTGCTGCTGCCTGTAGGGGTTGGAACAGGAGCTGCAGTGTGGCTCCTGCTTTCTGAGGACAGAAAATGGACACAGTGAAMCCCTGGGAGCTGACATTAGCACCGAGATCCCCTGTGACAGCGACTGCCCTGGCTGGAGCCACTGGTTATGGCTTTCAGGAATCCTGAASTATCTCAAGGGATCAAGAGGTCAAACCTGGGCTTTTATGAAGGCAACGTGTGCAAGAAAATCGGTGTTTTATATAATTAAGTCACTACCTAAGGCATGGGGTGCAGAATTCCTAGTTTTATTGTTTGAAAGCAGAATTGTTCTATTCAATTTTTGATACATTATTTATTTATTTTGACATTGGAAACAGGCTGTAATGCTCCCTGGAGATGTTCAGCTGTCTCTTGATCTGCTCAGATTTGGATATTGCTGTCACTGTGGTTTCTGAGTACCTTCCAACCACGTGTTAAGCAATATGACTTAACATATGTCTCATTTAATGTCTYCTCTGATCCTTCAGGATGATGCTGGTTTGGATATATTCTGCTAGTTAAGCTTTTTTGGTTTTTGGTTTTTTTTTTTTAATTTCTTATTTTTAATGAGGTACAGATGCAGCCATTGACGCCAGTAAAATTTGACCAGGTGCCTCAAGAATGTCAGTCTTTGCTGTGCATTTGGAGAATAACTATTCCTAACAGTTAATCCCGAAGGATGCCAAGTGTCCACAACTCCTTAACTTCAAGAGCAAGCAGTGGGTGCTTGACTCTCAAATTCAGTCCCCAAACTTTACACCACCCCACAGCCAATTTTCTGAGATGCTTTCATTATGCAACATTCATGATTTGTAAAACTCATAGTGTTCTGAGGATTTGTTTCAGTTCATTGAGATGAAACCAGCYGTGAGTTTTTACTTTTGAAGGACTCATGGGATGCCTATTCTATTCATCAAATCCAGTAATGCTGTACTTTCCTCATTTTGTAAATAGTGCAATAACAGAGACTGCAGCTTGAAAATGCTGGGGACCAGGAGCTGTGTTGTGCTCCTGTCTGTGTTTCAGCTTAGCTGTATTCTCATGTTGTTTTTTTTACAGCAGTCCAACRGCTTTCAAAGTTCAGCTGTTGGACCTTTTGCAAACAGAAACAGGCACAAACTCTGCCCAGCCCAGTGAATGTTTTCCCTCAGCCTTTTGTATTAGAGATTGCAGAGTTTGAAGCTGTGTTTCAACTGCTTGCATTATGGTGTCAGAACAGATTATATCAGAAGAAAATAATCTCTTCCTGATAAAATTTGCTGCCTCATTGATACTCAGCTTGAAATAGGAGATTACAGGGAGCTGTGCAGGTCTTGACTTTGTGTTTGAACAYGCTTGTAATCAGATGTCTGTGTTGAGGGAGAGACCATGAGTGGGTGTAGGACGCTCCACCTCTTGCTGGCTATTGCGATGTGGAGGTTGCAACTTGTTAATTTAGGTAAGATCACTGAGTTGGCTCTCTGTGGTTGTTCTTGCACCAGCTGAGTCTGATTTTTATCACAGACTCAACGTCATTGCCACATCTTGTCTCAAAGCACCCTGGAGTCATTCCTGCACCTGTTTCTTACAGAGGAAATAGGTGCTGCTCACCCCCTGTGACTGGGGTGGTCCCCAGCTGCAGGGAGGAGGGCTGGGACATGGATTCATGCCCGGGGAGCAGCATGGGTGCTGGGTGCTGGAGTGAAAGCAGGAGGGTTCCAGGCAAGGCTCTTCCTCAAGGATTTGCTTGGAGTTATTGAAGGAAGAAGGGGATTTGATGGGAAATCGGTGTGTAYGAGCAGGGAAGGACAACACTAAAGATGAGGGGCAGATGCAGGGCAGGGATGGGGAGCTGGTTACCATGCAAAGCCATGAATGTTTTCTCTCAGCTCTGTACCTGTGTAAACAGACTGCAAGGTTTCCCTAGAGGCAGCTTAGTTCCAGTCTGTGGTTGGTGCTTACTCACAGGGCGCTCCAGGAAGATGCTGAATTTCAGTCAGCCACGGTGACTTTCCTCCTGGTTTGTGAACTAAATTGGGGTCATCGTGGAAAGGCCCTGAAGGTGACAGCTGATGCTTAGTCCYATGGAGGGGTCTGGGTGGCCACTGCATCTGTACCTGCTGGAGTGCTTCTCTGAGCCCATCACTTATTGACATGGAATTTACCTGAAAATGAGCTGTGGGTTGGAGAAATGCTCTTCACTCTCCTTACAGAAATGAAGCACAGACGAAACTCTGCAGGGGGAAGTTTTGTAATTAAATAGCTAAGACTCAGCTCCTGCTGTCTTTACACAGATTAATTTATGTTTTGAAAATCTCAGGTGACTTGCAGCTATTAGGTAGAAATCCCCTCTCTGGAGCTCTGACTTGCACCTTTCTGTATCTGTCCTGAGGTGTCTGCTTAAATGGATCAGTACATCAGCCAAACACTCTCTGTGGGAATGTCCAGCCCCAGGGAGCTCTGCCTTTGGTCTCTCCAGGGGTCTGAGGGCTCAGCTGTGTAGGCACTGTACTGCTTCACGTTTAAGGGTAAAGTTTCTTTCTATACCACCTAGAAATGCATTCAGAGGCATGTGCTGTGGGAATAGACGTGCMGGAGGGAGGAGAGTGACTAATTAATTATCTGTGTGCCTGGGACACCAGCACTGGCATCAAAGTGTCCCAGACATGGGATGAACCTGCACCTCCTCCATGGGGCCTATTTGGTCCCAGTTTGCCGTGGTCCCACCAGTGTTGTTAGCTGTGCATTTCACATCAAGTCATTCAGTCAGTGTGTCCTGGATTGCTCTCTTTTCAATTAGTGGTTTTTAACAGCTCAAACCCAGACAGCTCCTGTTGGAGATGTGTTTGGCTTTGCCCTGTGTACACTGGAAGTCAGTTCAGTTTAGTGTTGTTGACCATGGGTATGCTTTATTTTTTACAAGGATGCAATCAACAGCATACACTGGAACTAGTTTATTGYTTTTTCTCTTCCCTTTTGGTTTGGCTTTCTGGTTTAGGTGATACAAAAAGATGCCATCTCATATTTAATTGGAACATGTTTTGTTCCCTAATATGACAATACTGTTATTAGGCAAAATTCCTGTTGAAGGTGCCTTGTGAAGGAGACCCTTCTGGTCAGAGTAAAGAGCAGTCACAAAAAGTTGTTGGGTTTTTCATAAAGTGGCAATATCCCCATGCCTGGAGGCTGTCAGAGCGCAAGGCACACAGAACAGTCCAGGTTTATTTACACGTGTGCTTCTCTGTGTGACCGACAGAGAGCTGAGCTCTGAAAGGAAATCCTTGCACTCTGCTGCTGCACAGATCCCAGCGCTGATAAGTCATGAGGTTTCATCACAAGCCTGATGATAGGGAGCATTTGGTTGCCAAGAGTGGGGCTTTGTGAGAAGTTTGACTCCAATTAAAAACACACAATCTCACACAATAGAAAACAAAACCTCTTCATGATAAAGAGATAAAAGATACAACCCAAAGCATTAAACTCTGGAAGGCACATACAAAAGAGATKTATAAACCATACAATGTTTTGGTTGTTTGGATTGTTCTTCAGTCTTTTTTTTTTAAGTCCTGTGGTTGAGTACTTTAGTTGTTTTCAGGGTCTTGAAGGGGTGACTTTGTTTTTTGAGGTTTCGTTTTCGGTTTTTTTGGGATCAGGCTTTCTGAAATATCTGACTATGTAAAGATACCTCTTAGTGGTCTCCACTGGGCTCATTCCAGAAAAGCAGCTGAGGAATCAACAGAGCCAAGCAAGAGGTTTCAACCTGATGCATTCAGGCTTTGGTTCATATGTCTTTTACCTCCTGCCCCACACAGGGACATGGTTTGGTGATGAACAGAGTAGTGCTGGGTTAACAGTTGGAGCTGATGTCCTCAGCAGTCTTTTCCAACCTTAACAATTCCATGATTCTGTCTCAGGTGCTGATGCTGTAGTGCCTGGGAGGTGACAGAACAACGGCACCATGGGGACAGTGACCCTTCAAGCAGCAGTGTGTCACCATCACCATGGAACTGAACACAATCCCTGTCCTGCCTCAGAGGAAGCCCATGCAGGGGAGTGGCAGCTGCTCCATTCTGTTTGTACTCATCTCCGTTAGTCCTGCCTGATTTTTCTGCAACACCCCTGAAACAGGGTGGTTTGGTGTCYTTTTGAAGAATTTGCTAAAAGCACTTCCCTATGGCATCTCTTGCTGTCTCTTGTTTACTGATTAGAGAAATTCTCATTATATTCCTTTGGTTTTGATCACTGCAATCAAGTGAGGATAATTTTCAAAAGAAAGAGCAGCATTATGCACTGTGGAACAAATAATGAGAGACTATTAGATGGGAATAATGGATGATAGGAGAGAAAGGTTTTGGGGAAAAAAAAGGATTCAGGAACTAAGTGCATTTAATGAAAGCTGTCTTTCAGAACTCTCTGACACAGCCTTACATAAAAGTCTTCATCTGGCATAYGAAGTAAGCAAGAATTTCATGTAAAAGCCCATAGGGAAATTGAGTTGGACTTCAGATTGTGTGCCTAGATGTGACATTCTCCCTTCATTCATTCCAACTTCCTTTTATTTCTGTGTGATCTTGTCGTGAATCCTGCTGAAGTGGGATCTGCCCACACAGCATATTGCAGCTTCAGTGCCGAAGGCAGTGTCAGCATCCATCCACTTTAGTATCTGAATTTGGTTGGGAGGTGGGGGAATCCCTTCCCTGTTGGGTAGCAGATGTCGATCTCCTACTCTCCCAGAAGTGAGCTGTGCCTGGCTCGTGGTGGAGCACAACAYGAAGGGAAGGATCTCCCCTGCAAGCACAGGATGATAAATCAGCGTTAATACCAGAAACAAGCTCCCTGGAACACCATTAGCCAGATCTCTGCTCCCAGGGTAACAAATGCCAGATCAGGTTTCTCTGTCTCCTCTCATGTTTTTCACTCAGTTACAGCACCTCGGGAATGAGTTGGTCAAGAGCAGCCCATGTTTCCATCCTCAGCTGTGGAGTTGCTGTGGCTCTGAGCAGGACTTGGCAGTGAGTGTGGGGCTCAGGTGACTGAGGCCACTGTCCTCGCTGATCCAGCAGCTCAAGAGCAGTTGGTAGAGCAGTTTTGGGGGGCGGTGTAGGAACCTGGAAGCTGGGAAAGGAGGGGCAAGGATTATTGATGCTGAATGAATAGAGATGCAGTGGTGGCCTTTTTCAGGTGCTTTGCTGCAGATTGCTGCCCACACTGGGCACCTGGCACCCACAGGCACGACTGGAACAGCTGTGGTTTTAAACCACTGCTGGTTTCTGAGGTGCACGTGCTCTCCTGTAGAGCTGGCCATGCTTTGGGAAGGAGGACAGTCTCTGCAAATGAGGAGTGAGCAGGCTGCAGGCCAGGGTAAATGGAGTGTTGTCACCTGTCTCAGCTGTCATCATCCACTGCGGGCTGGTGCCAGCACTAGGACAGTGCCTCCCTCGTACCACAGTGCCAGCTACCTCCTGACACCTCCCCTGGAGCTCAGACCAGGACAAACTGCTCCCAGCCGTCAGTCTGTCCCAGAGATCACTCTGCACAGGTCCTGAGGGGCAGGGCAGGGCTGATKGGAGTGGGTGGGAGCAGAGCAGCAGTGGCCACCAGGACACGGGGGAAAAGTCCTGGGACGCACAGTATCRGGAAAGTGTCTCAGCACTGTCTGTGCCAGGTCTTTGCCCAGCTGCCTCTGGGCACTGGGGGCTCCCTGGGRCTGGTGCCAGGCTGGAGCAGCCCTGGTGTGCTGCCATAACTGTGAGTGCCAGGCAGGCTGTGACACAGCAGGGAACTGTAGCAGGTGACAGTCCCTGACAGCTCTGCTGGCAATCTGGAGACCCCAGGCTGTTGGATAATCTCAGCCACCCCAGGATGGCTGTTGTTGGAAATGAGAGCAGACATGGAGGGTCATGGTGGCTCCAGTGCCATGGCCAGCTCAGAGCTGTGAACTCACRGTGGATGCTGGCCTCTGACACTGCAAGAGAACAGAAACTTGTGATGTAAGATGTTGCTGTCACGGCTTTGCTCTCCACATGCTACAGTACCACCAGCTTCCCTTTGGTTTTGACCACTCACAGAGGGTGGCCACAGCCCTTGTCTGGAGTACAGCATGCTCGTGTTTATGGCTGATGTGGTGATGGTGGGTGGCAGAGGTGCTGGGGTCTCCTCAGTGACCCCCCCAGCCCCACTGGAGAGCTGGGGTGTCCCTGGCCCTGCACCTGGCCTGGGTCTGGCACTGGTGAGATTCCTGGAGCAGAGCTGAGCTGAGGCACTGCCTGGTTCTGCCTCACCTACTGAGAGAAGGGGTAATCCTTGCATTCTTATGCTTCTCCCCAAAGCCAGCCAGCACTGTGCCTTCTGCCAGGAAAAGATCCCCTCCTCTGTGGGAAAGGGAGAAAATGGGGATTGTGCTCTTTGCTGGATGTACCAATGGAGCCTGAGGAAAGGAGCCACATCCCCAYTGCCACAGTCAGCCTGTGGGAGCACTGCCCAGCCCAGGTTGTGAGGCTTTCCGAGTGTCCTATGCCTGCCCTTGGGAAAAACCCCACCATTCCAGTTCCTGCTGTGATTTATAACCCGTTTTGTGGGTGCAGAATTGCAGGTGGCCACATATTATAACTACAGCAGAATTGGTGTTTTCTGGAATCGCCTTTGGCTGCCATGCCCAATGGAAAACCCTCAAAGTGCTGTGGGCTAGTTCAAAGAGACGGGGGTGAGCATGAGGCAGACAGGCATCATTCTGCAGTGGGATCCTGGTGTGGGACCTCRCTGGCCCAGGCAAGCTCTCCCTTCCCTCCCAAGGGGCCGGCTGCATCCTGCAAGACACGCTGTCTGCCCTGCAAAATCAAAAGAAAAGGCAGAATTTGTACCTGCAGGGTTTGGGGGTGGGGTTGGGTTTCCCCCCRCCCTTGTAACAAATCATGCCCTGAAGTGGTGAGGCCTGTGATCTTAATGACTTGAAGTTTTAAAAATTAAATTCTAGCAGCAATTGATGTGGCAGATGTAGTTTCTTCAAATAAGAGATGATGAAAAGTAAAGAAGGATGAATAGATTATTGTTTTTATTAAAGGTATTACAGAGGAATAAATTCTTCTCATGAACAGGCTTTCTTTGCTTATTCCCATCCTCTCAATAAATCATTGCCACGGTGTCAGTTAATACTGTTTGGGGATCTTGCTCAGGAATGTTTTAGATTGGAAGAAAGAAATTCATATCACAAAGCAAACTGTCTCCRCGATCACCATAAGGGTTACTGTAGTTTAGAGAAAGTAAAATATTTACCATCTGATTCACATAATAGGTAAGATAAAGATTGAATGCTAAGGTGGGGAGAATAGCCCGAGGGCACAAGCCACTCCTCCCAATASCAGCCGGGATTAATGAACGGCTTTCAGCTCCTACACGGTTTGCTTTGCTTTGTACTTGAAAGTCTTTGCTGCAGTAACTCCAGACTATAATTAGATTGACTGGAAAACTGAATTATCTGCAAAGAACTGCTCAGATCACAAATGAGGTGCATGAACTTTATTTGTCCACCCTAAGCGTGTGTCACCTTCAACAAGCAGCAAAATGATTCCAGCGTTTAATAAAATAAAAGAAAGTCTTCTCTTAGGAAGTTGGGCATAAAGACACAGCAGCATTAGTCTAGAGAAGGACAGAGTGTCGTGGCTTCTTCAGCATGRCATTCTTAAATGAATGGCTTTGATAAGGGTACTTGAGTGGCAGCGTGACTCAAAGAATTGTGTTTACCTACCTGAAATTGGTGCACTTGCCATCAGATGAATAGATTTCATTGAACATTGTTCTTTGAACATAATTAAGCAATAGAAACTCTTCTTTCTAGGCTTGTAAAGAAAACAGTTTTGGTGATCATCTCGGTATCCTTTTAATGAGYGTATTTTTTGATCTCACCATTTTGATTTACTGCTCTCACAGTTTCAGTGCAGTGTGTGGTAATGCTGGTGGACAAATGTGGAAGGGCTGAGGAGCCCTGGCTCTGGCACTGTCATTAAAGGCATCTGATGCTGCTCAGCAGCTCGAGAAGATGGACCTGTAATGGGAGTGTTCTGGAAACTTTGCAGACACCTCTAGACACTGAACTGTGGTGCTGAACTCCCATGGGCTCTGGGGGAAGGAATGGAGCTGGAGGTAACTCAACTAAATGTCCAGAGCAGTCCATCTTGCAAACTAGGATCCCTTGGGACGCCTTGCCCACAAGTAATCCAATTTCTGTTTGAAATGAGCTTGAGTCAGCTGCAGAGCTGTAGTCTGCCCTGGCTTTTCTCTGACAGCAAACCAGAGGGGACCACCAACCTTTTAAGCCCACTCTGCACTTTCCCCATCCCCTCTGCCAGCACTGCAAATAGCACGAGTGAGTGAGGAATTATCACTGAAAAAAAAACCCTGTCTTGGGGGTAAGCTGTCAAAGGGGAAGCTGAAAAATAGGTTTTGTCCATTGTTTTTGTGTGTGGTGGGGTRAGCTGGAGGCAGGTCTGGGTGCTGATCCTCTGCAGTGTCCATTTGCCTGCAGCGGTGCAATGCCAGCGCTGCTGCACGGCTGCGGGCTCGGGCTGAGCTCTCTGACAAGAGCTGGCAAATAAGGGCAAGAATTTTACAACTGAATAAAATGTGAAGTCTATAAATTTAACGGGGCTTGCATTTTGAATTACAATGGAATAAATTTTCCTCTTWAAAGGAGAAATTGTCTCACTTGTGACTTTCTCCAGTGTTTTACAAGGTTACGAAGGAAACTTCTGAGCATGTTTTGGCAGTTCACATTCTRTGGTCTCTATTCAGAAGATATTTTTTAATTTTCCTCTACAGTTAAGTTTCTCTTGGGGCATCTCCCCTGGCTACCTCTTTGCATTAAGCACCTAGAAAGTTGGCAGCGCACTTAAAACTTCAAATGTATTTGCAGCAAAGACTCTTGTTGGGACAGATGAGTGTGATCAGATGCGAAACCGAGTTTGACTGACTTCTCTTGAGATCTGCTTACCTTCAGTTTCAGTGAGACAAGTTGTCCTCCGAAGAATCCTTTGAAGAGTTTCTCTTGCATGTTCAGAGGAGGTACCTGCAGGAGGAAGAATTACTTGGTGGCTGGGAGCCTAAGGTTAGCAGACATATCGTATGTCACTGTGATGTTTTTTTTTTTATTAAATGAGGGTGGAATGCAGGATCAAAATTACCTCATGTGCTTTAACTTTGAAGTTAATGGGGKTTTTTTGGCTGCCATGTCAAGTGCCCTTTTAATGAGCTAACCAGTGACGGTCCTGGCACACACACACACACAGCCAAAGGCAGCCTTAGCGCTGTGTCCAGACTGAGGTCCATGAGCGCAGAGTACATGGCCTGTGACTCCCTGATCCAGCCTGGCCTTTGGGGCACACGAGCACGGTGCCCTGTGCAGGCACTGCAGGTGTCTGTGTTGAACAAGGTGACAGTGCTGGTGAGTTTTGTAGCCCAGTGAGCACTGCTGAGGAGGAACAGGCACTGTCTGCAGAGTAAGGGCAGTGTTTCAGGAGCTGCCACCGCTGCTGAGCGCCCCACAGCACTCAGTCATGAATAACCCCATTCACTCCTGCCGCTCATGGGCTCGGCATTTCCTATTCTCTTTTGCTCTGAGTTCAAATATCAAAGGTCAGCACAAGTTCATGTTACTATTTTACCACAGAAGTGTTATATGGTTATTGAAAAATAATAAGAAATACAGGGGCATAAGGTTCTTTTTAATACCTGGTTTGCTTCAAGGAGGCATCAATTGTTCTCGGAATCTCTGGTGAGTCTACAGCAATAGTCTTGGTCAGTGTGCTCTTACACACTTCTATAAATCTTCTAGTCACTGTGCTTGCTAAGCTTTCCCACAGTGTTAGTTTTTAGGGTTTGCTTGATTTATTTCTTTTATTTTCTCTCTTTTATTTTTTTAATTTATTTTTTCCATCTTGTTTGCAATGTCCCTCCCCTCTGTGATAAAGCAGAAACAGTGAAACTCTCATACTGCTCTGGTAATAAATTTTTAGTCTCTCATGAACTGCAGCAAAGCTGAAGGAATTAAAATAAATGTGGAGAGCAAACACCTGTTTTCTCAGGAGGCAGTGTAATATGCTGCTCCTTCCTCTAAGTCCAGTGCCATTGAGTACCTGTGGAAATACTGGACTATTACACCTGTGTAATGTGCTTAGCATTAAAGGCTGAAGGAGAGGGCTGACCTCAATATCCACACGTTTCTGGCTGGCCTTCAGCCACAAAATCTGCTTCACTTAAATACACCCCACCTCTTTCTCCACCCAGCTGTGGTAGAAAACCTCAGTCCCTTGCCTGAACACAAGTGTCATTGTGTGGCTTCGTTTGAGAGCACACTGCAAAGAGGAGTAATTGTGCAGAGGCACAGAAGGGCTAAGCTCAAGTGTTAAAGTCCTTGTGGAGGAATGAGCCGAGTGCTCCATCTCAGTATGGCACGTGGCACTGTGAACCCAACCTGTGACTGGGTTTTTCTAACAACAATTAGTCACTTTAAAGCCTTTCTCATAAACAGCTGAAAGAGTTCRGGAGACCTGATGAAAACAGGAAGGGCTAATAGTCCATGGACAAAAAAGGCAAAGACCAAGAGCTGAAAGGGAGTCTGTGTACTAGGGGAATGCTGGAGAGAACAGGAAAGGTATGAGGGGAAGAGAAAAGGAGAGCAGGATTTAAATGAATGAAGAGGTGGGTAAAAAAGTAGGAGAGAACAAAAAGGTGCAGGAAAGTGTAAGAATAGAACTATAGAAAGCAGAGAGATGGGCAGAGACTCTACTCATGTGTTGCACCCTTGGGTGCTGAACAAGGACATATCTAATGAGGTGACAGGCAGGTTGTGGTTTCCTGCAGACAGGGGTTGGTTGATAGCAGTGCCCATGGGTGAGGCCTCTTTGGTACTTACACCACTGCATTAATGCAGGATAGCTGGGATTTCTCCACTGCAGCATCAAGGACCTGCTCTGGGAAGGGGAACATTCAGGGACAGTGCTGAGCACTGAGCACCAGATGTGACTGAGTAATGAGGAGTAAATGCACTTCCCTGGTGGTTGAGCATGTAGAAAGGGGCTCAGAGGGCTCCAGTGTGGACTAGAGCATCTCACATTAGATCTGAAAGAGCAGGCCCAAAAGTCAGCTCTGTCCAGCCTGTGGACATTTAGATCTGACACAGCAGGCCCAAAAGTCAGCTCTGTCCAGCCTGTGGACATTTAGATCTGACACAGCAGGCCCAAAAGCCAGCTCTGTCCAGTCTGTGGACATTTAGATCTGACACAGCAGGCCCAAAAGCCAGCTCTGTCCAGTCTGTGGACATTTAGCAGCTGCACATGTCCTTGCACCATTGCAGACTGCATGAGCTCACTTCTCTCCAAAGGTCAGTCTCTGTCTCTCAAACCCAGCAAAACCAAAAGTAAAGAAARAATTCAGGCTTTGACTAACACCAGCTTAGTCAGGTGAGGGAAGCTGGTCTGRAAATGCTATCCAGGTCTTTCAAAAATTGCTTGCTTAATATTTGTAAAGTGGCAGCCTGTAAAGGTCCCAGCTTATATGCTTTATAAGATGGTTTGGTTTTTTTCTCCCAAATGAAAGGTGTAGGGGCTGCATAATTCCAGAGCTCCTGGACCAATACATTGGCAGTCAATTTTTGTACAAAACCCTCAAATATCTCCAGAAGCATTGCCCTGTGCCTGACTCTTCAGTTAGACATGGGCTTATTTTAGGAAATAGTGTTTGAAAAAAAACCCCAACAAATAACACTATTGTGTAAAAATTTTCTGGAATGAGGGCTTGTTTTTATTTCTGTGGGTGTGGAGCTAGGGATCAGAAACAATAATATTCTCTATTATTTAAGATTATTCATTTAGAGAATTTCTCCTTTTCATCTGGGTTTCTAGTCCTTAAAGGTCACTGCTATTACTTTTCCATAGCTTGTTTTACATTATATGAGCAAGAATCCAAGGGCCAATATCGTGTGTTGGGTTTGTCCAGGACTCTGCCAAATTCTTTTGCCGTCCTGGTCTTGACTTGCTTTTTTTGAAGCTTATTACAAGTCAGGTCACACAATCCTGTCTCGTTTTTTTCTGATGGGCCAGAATAAATCTCTSCCAGACTGAGAGGTGTAATGACTGCAGCCAGCTCGCTCATCACCTCTGCCTGACTGGCTCTGTAATCATGCASGACAGCAGATCCCCAGTGAACATTGGATATTGGCTTCCTGGGTTCCCAGTGTGTTGATGGTAAAAGTCCACATTTAAAACTGTCCTCTCAAGCTTCATGTCCCATTTCCTGCTGAAGTGCCCTACTCTCATGTTTACGAGCCTCTGCTGGGTGTGAGCTGTTTGGTTTGGATCAGATTTGGCTGTTTATGCCAAGTGCAGAGCGTCTTTGTGTGTGTGTGTGTGTGTGTGTGTGTGTGTGTGTGTGTGTGTGTGTATGTGTGCAGGCAGGAAAAGCAGCTCCAAACCATTGACTGGCACTGCTCTCTGCTGTGTTTGTGGAACGACTCGGAGAATGGGCGTCATGTGCAGGTGAGCACAAGCTCTGGAAATCCAGAGCAAAGCTCTGGAAATCCCACCTCGCCTTGCACTGACTGGCCTTCACAGWGACTGACTGAGGAGGGGTCAGGGAGCAAATGGACAAGGTGGATACACATTGCACAGGCTTCAGAGGAGAAGCAGCATCCTAACACTTGCAGGCCACATCAATTTGGAGCAAGACAGAGCTATCTTTTTAGCTCCTCTCCATCCCAGCTCTGAGTAGCTGTCTGTTAACATTATTTTGGGGTCATTATTGTGTTTGTAACATCTCAGCACTACATTGCTCAGTCTAAGTTTACTTCTGCTGGTTTCCATCATATTTTACTTCCTTATAAGACCTGYTATTCCTTCTGAGCTATTCTTGCCTCTCCTGTGAGCCAGTCCGGTTTCCATCTGGGATGTGCTGTAAGAAAGCAGCTCATGGGGTCTTGCCTGCATTTTATTGGTCACTCTTTCAGTACTGATTTGTGACACAGGAGCAGAAACCTGACAAGAGGCTGCTCTGATTAGGTGGCATTATGGCACAGGATGCCAGTCTGAGCAGGGATGAGCTGGTGAAGATATGTGCAACCACTCTGGCTCCATTTCTGCCTTGAATAAACAGTACAGGGGCAGTTCACTGACTGCTATTTCATGCTGGGCCATATGATGAACTGCAAACCACTCTGCTGGCCTCTGTCCCCTATTTATATAGAGCAAAGCAAACTGCTAAGAGCCTTCTGATCATTATGGTTCTGAAMATGAGTGTGTGAGGGAGTGCTACATCCTGTAACTGCTGGCATTTAGGTGCCACCATGTTTTTGTCATCAGACTCGCTGGCAGGCACAGCTTCAGTCAAAGCCTTCCTGCCATGACAGCTCCTTGCCCCATCCCTTGGAGAGGGGATATTCTCCAGCCATCAGCACAATCCTGCTGTCATGCTGAGGAGCAGCAAGCCCACAACACACTCCAGGAACTGTGCTTGTTTTATGGCAAAATGCTTCAAGAGAGAGGCAGACATTTATCCTGCTATTTTCTATGGGTGTTTAAATGTATACATACACACATATATATATATATATATATATATATATATATGCTTAATATATCAGTGCATGAGGCTTTCTTCCCAAACTAAAATCTATACCATTCTGGTTTGACATGGGAGAAGTTGTGCATTGCTTCACTTGAATATAAAAGTGTTGAAGCACTGCAGTCTGTGGTTTGAATCAGAAGCACGCTGCTGGTGACCACAAGCTTTGCAGTGTAARGGCTGTTGATCTGTGCCCAGTGTGTGCTCTGATTTATTGACCCCACTCCAGTTCCTAGCAGTCAGCCTCCCAYATCACACAAGTGCCCAGCTGGAGGTGTTACTGGGAGCCCCACATGGAAAGTGTGGGACGGGAAGAACCTGGAACCTCAGAGGCTTCTGGGCATCAGAAGCAGAATCTTTAGATCAAGGTCAAAGCAGAGCAGTGCAGAGAGTTCTGAACTGACACTGATTATGGTTTTTGTGTCCTGGGTATCAGTAACATTACTGCTAACATGCTGCCAGCACAAATTTAAAGGGAAGATATTTTTAAAAGCAGTGACTAACATGTCAAATTTCACTATTCAAACACTTTATTGTATGCCTGRTATCATTCATCTCTCCTGCAGTTTTCTCAAGCAGGGCTCGTGCCAGTCCTGGGTAACCTGAGTCAGGCCCCCATCTGGAGGCCCTTCCTATGCCCAGCCCTGGGGAGAGGAAAAGGGGAGATTGGAGATTGTGTTTTGTGTTCCCCCTTGGGCTGGACCCAGAGGCTCTGCAGCAGCTCCTGAGTGCCAGCTCATTCCAGGACAGGGGCCACTGAACTCAAACTCATTTTATCAGTCTCTCAGTGGTGGAGCRTTTCGCAGTTAAAAATTAGTTGTTTGGCCTTTCTCTCCTTTTGTAAATTCCTCTGTGGTCAGCTTTTCCATGTTGGGCAGCYAGCCTTATTTTCTAAACATGCATACAGCAAATGGCCCTGCTCTGTGTAATTCAGTGCTGTGATTCTCCCCAGGAGCTGGGGCTTGGTGCTCCAAACTCCCTGCAGTGAGGACTTGGGGCACAGGGACAGCTTTTGAGTGCAGTGGGACTTAGTATGGAAAGTGTCCGTGATGCCACACAGAGAGTGGAGAAAAAGCAGCTCAGCCACTTCATCTTTTCATCRTCAGCAAAACTAATTCCAGACGCCCGATAGAAAAGTCTCAACCCTTTGTTCATCCTTCCCTTTTATTATTTTTTTTAAAGCAAATCTTAAGAAACATGCAGGCACCCACACACATGCAGAGTTAGATTTCAAGTCCTAACAGGAAATGTGTAATCTGCTTGAAGATTAAAGTGCCAAGTGCTTCTCTTAAGATTGGGAACCTGACACAGATGTGATTATGAATTAGAGATGGCTTTGTGGTATCAGTGAGGGGAAAAAAATGAGTGTGAAAATAGAAGGGTACAGACTTGTTGAGTTCTGCAGCCATCTTCAAACAGATATGGGGAGCCTGGAGGTTTTGGATGTTAGGGGATATRTGGAAGTTAAGCCAGAGTGTTATAAGAACATATTTTCACTTTTGTTAAGCTTCTGTGATAGGAGAAAAATACTAATTTTTGACAAAATGTTGCAGAGTAGATGTCTGAATGTGTGTCCTCAACACTGAAGGTTAAAGGTTTACTATATATATTTTCAGAGAGAAATTTCTTACTGCCATATCTTGGTGGGAAAAGTGAACCATCCCTACTCTCAGAGCAAGAGTAGAAAGAGAAGAAATCTGCATCCTACTACAGGCAGAATGCTGCTTTTTGAGGAACAGAGCATAGCACCTGCCAGATTATCCTAAATTTACTCCTATGCCAGAAGAAATTAAAAATAAACATTGTCAAAAAGCACTCCAACACAAGTAAAAGTTTTGTACCTGGCTTACAAATYGGGAAGCAAAGAAGCCAAGTGGAGAGACAGCAGATTAAGGTGCTCTCCGTGCTGACAGCTCTGCTCATCACTCCTGGATGCTGATCCCCAGTGCTGGATGTTTGCCCGGCTGCTGGTACAGCTGGAGCTCACGTTCTGCCACTGAATGTGGCTTTCCACAGAGAGCAGCATCCTGAGCTTACTGGGGGTGCTTCCTGTCTGAACCCTTCGTTTATGAAGTGTACAAACATCTTAAAAGTAACCCGTGTAACCTTTCTCTCTTTCTATTAGTCAGAATAATGAAAAAATGTGCTTGGTTCTACAGTTCAGAAGAAATGAAGTAGTAGTTGGCTTTCTGAGACCAAAGCTAACCTCCRTCTGCAGAGTGATTTCCCTGCTTTTCCTGCTGGAGCTGGGACACCAGTGCTCATCTGAAACCCATCACCTTCAGCCTGTGACAAATATTAATAATTTCACAGAATCCTAGAATGGTTGATGTTGGAAAGAATCTCTGGAGGTATCTTGTCCAGCCGCACTTCTCAAGCAGGAGCATCTCGAGGGTTCAGACAGCACCTCCTTTTATTTGGGTTTGTGCCCATTGCCTCTTGTCCTGTCCCTGGGTGCACTGAAATGATCTTGGCCCCATCTTCTTTGCACACTCCTCTCGGGTGTTTGCACACACAGGTGAGTCTCCCCTGAGCCTCCTCCCCTCCAGTGCTGATACTGTGACACTGACAGCATCCTCCTTGCTGCCATGGCAGGGACTCGATTGTGCTTCATCTTCTCATTAAACCCGGATGAACTGGCCCAAAACCTAATGTGGCATGATTCTGTGGCATGGGAGAAGAGCCTCAAAAAGGGAAGAAAAAATTCTCCTATGATTTTTGGGTTAATTCAGCTCTGATCAGGAAAGCCCAGGTCTGAGAGAAGCCTGGAGTACATTTATGCTGCACCAGAGGCTTTCCCCCTTCTCAGCTGCAGGCTCTGGGGCAGTGCTCAGTGCAGGCTCTGGGGCAGTGCTCTCGCTCTTTGCTAAGCAGTGTTGAGGTTTGCAGCAGCCCTGCTGTGCCATCCCTTGCCCTCAGGTGCCATCTGCCATCCCCTCGTGGCTCTCTGGGCACACCAGCATCAGTGCAGGCGCGTGGCTGGCACGGGCACCGGCCCATGTGAGCAGCACCCACAGGTACCGGCTGCCCCTCCGCGCCCGGCTTATCAGAGCTGCTGGCATCTTATCTCACAGCACGTGTGCTGCCTCTGCCTTATCTTCACCGGTTCTGGTTCCCTCTGTGCTCTGGGGCTGTTCTCTGTACAAAGGGAACGGGCTGTGCTCTCCCTGCTCAGCTGGACATGGCAGCACCAACACGGTCAGGCAGGAGCAGGGATTCTGTCCGGGAGCAGCAGCATTGAGGGGAAAGCTGCCACCTCCCTGTCAGGCAGTGCCCACGGGCAAAGCAGGGCTTCTCTTTCTCTGGGCAGCCTGTCCTCTGGCACCCTCTGTCCTCTGGGCTGCTCTGTCCTCTGGGCTGCTCTGTCCTCTGGGCTGCCTCTGGAAGAGAAATGTTGCTAGCCCATCAGGCATAACCACAAGAGAGGTATTTCATTGTCAGTTCTGCTGGTTACCAGGCTCCCTGAGAGGTCTCCTTCTCTCTTCCATACATAATCCATARAGTCTGATCTCTGTACTCCCTTGTCTGCTCTTCCATGAGGGGTTTCTGGGACYGCCTACATCAGTGGGGTGAGAATGAGGGCATACTGCAGTAACACAGAGCATCTTACCTGGAGAGGTTCTGCCTTTGCAGTTATTTTAAAAAATAAGTTCCGAAGAGCCAAGCATTTTCAATACTGCTCGTGTCTTTCCTTTTGGCTTTCTGAACACCAGCCCGTGCCAGAGCTGGAGCTGCCAGATGGGAGGAGCGAGGGMAGGCTTCTCACATCCCTGTGGGCAGGGCGCCTCCTTTGGCCAYAGGGAATTTGCCTTCATGGTGGCACTGGGCTCAGTGTGGCACAGAACTGCCTCCTTATAATGACAAGGACAGCCCCCAGATAAGTGCACGTTCCTGAATTAATTTTCTAAAGCAGTTTGTCTACCATGAACTTCATTGAGGGGCCTTCTTTCCCTTGGGACACCCACGCTGCTTTGCTTTATTTTGCACTTCTGCTTTTTGCCTTCCCTTGCAGCCCCATTGTGTTCTTGTCCACTTTCAGCCAGCCTCCCCTGGAGCAATCCCAAGCAATACCAGGCAGAGGTGGCTGTGGCCCATGGATATGATCCATTGTGGGTTCATTGGGGCCATTCCTGKCCTCCTTTCCCAATGGATCACCTGGAGATGGGCTGGGCAATGRGCAGGAACCCCTGGCAGGTACCTGAAACCATCCCACTGCAGTGTCAGGCTCAGGATTACCAGGGCAGATCCAGCTGCTGGCTCTGTCCTCTCCCCGCCCTTTCCCTTCTGCATCACAGATGGGAAAAACTAACTTTCTCTCTGTTGAAGAGGGGCTTCAGATTGGTGAGTGATGTGCCTATTATTGCAGCAGATCCCATCCCCCAGGATGTTCCACTATTTATTCTCATAAGGGTAGGATGAACCCAGTCAGCCCCAATAATAGAAATGTCAGAGGCTGCCRAGGATTTGCTGAGATAAATGCTTATTGGAATTTCAACATGGCAGGAAGCATCAATTTTGATAGTAATTTCCTTTGTGGAAGAGTTTTCTTGATTTCTTCTTATTCAGGTACAATTTTGTACCATCTAGGCTTCTTTACAGCAAGACTTTGAAATGTAGAATTTTAAAATAATATATTAAAAAGCTATATCAATATTGCAACATGCSAGTATGAGTTTGCTGAAGCTGAGCTCCAAGGCAGTGCTGGAGCTGCTATCATGACTGATTTTTTCTCGTTTCTATTTCCAATTTTTGAGAGTCTTCATTTCCAGAAGCAGCGGCATAAATAATTACTGGGATTTGCAGAAAACATTTAAGAAAAACTAGAAATGTGTCACACTTCAGGCCTTTCTACCTTGATTATATATGTGAGAAAACTGTTGTATTAAAATAGTTTTTACTGTTGTAAGCTTGCAGTATTTGTTCTTCACTTAGATACCCATTGCAAGAGCACCTGATCAAGGGAGGTGGCTCCTGGGATATTTTTTTATTCTTTCTTTCAGTTTGGTTTGTTTGGGTTTGTTTTTAAGAGACAGAATCTGCTCAGAAATATAAATCCTAATATCACGGCTCCGTTGCTGCAAAATAAAGTCATCCTARAAGCTGTTATTTTATCAACTTGCACGTTTGGAAAGCAAGTACACAAAAGTTTTGATGGTCATTTGTGATGCTGGGGCAACTGGAGAAGCAGACAAGGAGACAGAGTATATACTAGAGTGGGAAAAAAATGGTAGAGATTAAAGAAAACTGATCTCCCTAGGCTGGTATGTACTAGTAAATTCGGCTTAAGGCCAAAGTTGGTATCAAAGTATCACACTTCAGGACTAAGCCCACGGGAGAGTTTTTTAGGATAGCTSTATCAGTTTTCACTGAGTTATTTTTAGGGACCTTCTTTCCTGATGCACAGAGGCTCACGAGTTTGTTCTGTAAGTAAATGTGCCAGATGAGGCCGACTGAACTCTGACTTTTTGTTGTCTTCTTGAAGGACAGTTCTGGGGTTTTTTTTCTTGATCAGTCTGCTGTGTGGGTAACTTTACTGTGCAGGAACAGCCTCACCCTTTGGCAGAAGATTTCCAGGGGGATTCTGGAAATTCTTTTTTGGTCTCTGTGATTTTTTAATTTTGATTTTTTTGTTGTAAGTATTTGGACACAGCTGTGGAAACGAAATTAAACAGCTGCAGCACAGACCCGCGGCATGTGCTGTGTGATGCAGTGTGAACAACCAGCTGTGGAGTTTTTGTGGAAACTTCTCGATTCCTGTCAGCACTAAAAACAGGATCAGTTTGGAATCWCTCTGCTACATGCTCAATCTCCTGCTGTTGCTTGCTTTTATTGCATGGTTTCACTCAGGTCCCTGGTGTGTGGGGATCGATGGTGGCAGCATCTTTGTATTGCCTTGCTTGTCTCTGCAGTGAATCCTGGGGAGCGGGGCAGCCATTTGTGCCCGGTGATCCCCAGCATTTCGGTGTCACCCTTCTTCCACTGACACAGTGCTGTCATTCCCCCTCTCTGGATGTGCCAGCAGTGTTTCCAGCTGCCATGGGATGTAAAACCCCGAGCTTGTGCTGGATTCACCTGCCAAGGGATGGGGGCTCGGGGGTTCTGCCCTGTTTGCAGAGGTCACCGCTTGCCTTGGCCTTGTCCTTGGGAGAGCAGCAAACCCTTGGGTGCAGGGTGCTCACAKCAAACCTCTGGCCTGCTGTGCTGCCACTGCCATCCTCAAAGTGTCCATGGCCATGAGCATGGCCCGTGTCACCGTTCCCTCTTTGCTGATCCAGCCCAGYGTGCCCACAGAGRGCACCTCAGCGCWGGAGCCGCAGCCCTCCGTGCTCAGTGAGGCTGATTTGTTCTGTGCTTTGCCACCCAGSTCAGGCACTCCCGTGGATGTGAAGGTTAAGTTGCATTACCAAAGGATTGATTTTTCACAGCCTCACCAGGGACACATGCTAATCKCTCGGTTGGGGATTTTCCTGCGCATCTCTCCACACAAGCACACCTTAATCAAGTACTCACTTGAACATAAGAAGTGCTTTCGTTAAGAGGGCTGGCATTTCAGAGATGCCCTTTGCTTAATTCCAGTTGTCTGCTTAATTAGACATTTGAGAGTGCCGTTAATTGATTGATGAACAATTAAAACAGCTCCAGCTTCTCTCCTGACTAAGATGCATTCGGCAGCTAACCCTTCTTGTCTTCCCCTCTGGGAATTTGCTCTGCTTTGGGTAGCTGTTACCTTGCCTGTTTTGGTCTGTAGCTCTAGAAACACACAACACAAACACATTAGAGMTGTCTCCAAATAAACACACATTAATGTTCTGGGCTTATCATGCACTCGGAGCCACAGTTACACCCTGGRAAAAGGAAAGCTGGAATGGGAACAAGTAAAAGCTGCAGGAGACCGGGATTTCTTTCCTAGGATCTTATATTTGCACTTCCACATTATATTTTATAATTAGACTGAGGGTCATGGGGCATTGTGACAGTCATGCCAACTATAAATTGCCCTTTATCAAAACAGGAAAAAAAATCGTAGCGAGCATGTATTAATTAACTCWGGCCCAGGCTATCCGTGACCGCCAGCCTCACCCCAATTTCTGTTGCTGGGCATGTTGTAATAACCTTCTTCATTTAATATTTAGAATCCCCGAGGGAGTTGGCAATTTGGAGACATTTAACAGATGAAGGGGTGGCATTAAAGGGAATGTCTGGCAGGGCAGTGTGCACAGTTTGAGCGCAGTGCCTCCGGAGTGGGGTGCAGGGCCAGCAGCGTGTGCAGGCAGGTTGTGGCTGCCTGTCCCAGCAGCAGCACGTGCACAGGGATCTCAGCACCCCGGGCAACACAAGGGAAAAATCTCGATTAAAATGAAGATTAGATAACAGAGAGAGCAGCTGCTCTGAAGTGTGCTCTTCACAGCAGCCTTGGGGGCATTTATTCCTTCTTTCTCCCACACAGCTTTGTAACAGAGCCCTTTGCTGTGAAACAAACCCAGCTGGAAGGCTCATGGTGTTTTTTCGGAGGAAGCAGTGGGCTCCTTGCCAAGCTGTGAGGAGCCTCTCTACTTCTTTGGGTCCTTCCTGCTCGTGCTKGTAACTCGGACCAGAGCCATGATATCCTGGCCTGTGGAGCAAACTGGACATGGCCCACATCTGAACAGGGCTCCCACACGAACAGGGAGAGACACCGAGTCCTGCAGGAGCACGTGGGGCAGGACAAACCCCATCACTGCTGGCCTTACATCTCCTCAGTGCACCTTGGGGTGCATCTCAGTTCCAAAGCAAAACACTGCCCAGCGGGTGTGCAGGTACTCTGTCCTSACCGAGTGTGGGGCTCAGGTTTGCAGCACATTCTGTGTCGTGGTTTAAGGCCAAAGGAGCAGCTGTSTGGTGTGTTCACCGCTGTGCTGTGGTGTGAAGGGGAGCAGTGACTCAGGTGGACATGGGCAAATAYAGTCTTGAACAATTTATTGGAGAAAACTCAGTCGCTGAAGCAGTGGGCACAGCTGAAGGGCTGCGCTGGTGTTGGGAGAAGGGGCAGTTTTCTTCCTTGTAGCCCTGTGTATTTTCATCACTCTGGGTCTCATATGGAAACAGCATTTGCAGTTTTCCTCAAAGCCTTGCTTCTGGAGCCCAGCACGCCCCTGGCCCTGCTCCCCAGCAGATTAGAGGTGCTTCCGTCTCTGACAGCAGTGTGGACTGAGTGAACTGTTTGTTCTCCTTTTTCCAGCAGTGAAAACAGTCAGCCACTGTTTGTGTTACTGCCTTTATCTGGGGTTTTGTGCACATTCCCTGTGCTCTCCTGCTGCAGGATACAGCATGGAGCAGTTGTCAGTTTGGGAATAGCTGTTAGCTTTGGACAGAACCTGTGAAGGGTTAGAAAACCATCCCTTCTGCCTTATGCTGTGACACTGTGGCTCCAGGGGCTGTGTCCCTCCTCTCTGGAACCTGTTTAGTTTTAGATTACCCTTCCTTTTCTACAGTGATTCTTAACAATTTGTTAAATCTGGCTACGCGCTAGTAAAAGGCAAAATGAGTGGTAGGAGATTTGATTAAAACATTAAGCAAGATCAGAATGGGTTTAATGGATTTCCTTGGTCTTCCAGATATGATTTAAGTTGCTTTTAAGTGAAATATATATATATCTGCCATGCTAGGGACAAACCTCTTGAAATATCACAGTGTTCCTGATGAGGAGAGGAAGAACATGTTCTCAGTGGTCAGAGGTGTGATGTTACAGTGTGAGCTTGTCTCTGGGTGAGSTAAGAAGAGCTGGCATTTGAAGGTGTTAATTGAAAAGCACAATAGAAGATAAGACAATAAAGCTGCTGTCTCTCCACCTTTTCTGGCTGCTGGGAGCTGACAGGGGCAGAGCACTGCACACATGCTGGCTAATGGTGCTTGGAGCTGTGCTTTGAATGCCTCCCTGGCTGCTTTGATTCGCTGCTGGCAGCCTCTGGGAGGTGAAGCCTTGGCAGGAGCTTGCTCAGCAGTGTTCTCTAAGGTTGGTTATGCTGGGTGGGTAACGTGCCTTGCCATGCAGGAGGTGGGAGAACTCCKGTGAATGGGGAGCTGCCTGCTTGTCAGTGAGATAAATTAATATTCTTGCCTGAAGTATTGCTCATCCTTCGGGCTCATTAAATTGTGCTTTTTTTTCAGTGAAGTTTCAGAATGTCCAAAGTTGGATGTGGAACCTGGTTTTAGTGAGCAATATTTTCCACTTCTTCCTACTAGGTAACTCCTCCATAGGCACTGGCATAGCATGGTTACCTGATTTTCTGTCCTGTTCCTGGCTTTGTCAGGCCATTTCCAGGCTGAAGGAATACTGGTTTGTGAGGGGCTGGAAGCACTGAAGGTGGGAGTGGTGCAGACTGTGGCTGACGTAATGCCAAGCCTGATGAACATTCTCCAAAAGGACTGATGGATATTTGTATTATTCAAAACGTCCTATCAGAATTTCCTTCTCACAGCACTGATACTGTTGTAAAATGTTTAAAGCATATTTCAGCTTTATGTGATGTTTTGAGGATCTTGGTTTTTTTCAAGTGTAGTTTTATGGTATCTCCAGTATTGTTTTCCCAGAGTGATGAGTAAGRTTGTCACCATTGCTGCTGGCATCAACACAGCAAGGCCAGGGTTTGAGTCTGGGAGATGAGCAAAGTCAAAAGTTCAAAATCCAGTTCCTGTATGACTTGAATCCTTTCTTAACACTGCACTGGAAGAGCTTGCAATGGCCTTGACATAAGGAGTATGTATGTAGAAATCTTTGAACAGAAGAACCCAAACAGGGCTCATTCCACCCAAATTGAGGCATTTTTCTCAATTTCAGAAGGGCAGCTCAACAGCTTACAGAAGTCTGTATGCCACTTAGTATGACTCTRAGTTTAGACTTTTGCACTCAGAAAAGTTCACTGTTCATTTCTGAAGCTGTGAGGACCCTGCAGAGGACTGCCCTTGGGGAATTAACTTTGTGTTAACTACTGGAAATCTTTTGTTTGCTCTTTCCAYGTGTGCAATGGCACATGCTCATGCTGGAACCCCATTTCAGTGCCTGGATTTCCAAAATCTGAGATGCAGAGGGCTTTCTGTCAGTGCAGAASTGCTGTGGGAGCAGCCCTTCCTTTGGTCCTTCAGGGGAGCCCCCTGAGACATGTTCAGCCATATGAATGGCTTTAATGTTTAATTCACGCTGTTGAAGTAAATCATCTCGTTCAGAYCAACAGTGCTGGAACCAGTATTGAAGGAAACCGAGTGCTTCCCAGCCAGACAGATTTCYCTGTAAGTTCTGTGGAGTTTTGCAGGTGGAGTTCCTGGTGAGGTGCAGAGTAGCAGATGCCCTGGTGGGAGGTGGKAGCTTGCTTCTAGCATGACATTTGCTGCACAAGGAAGGGATTTTGGTCTGGTACCACCTTTCTCTGTCAACAGATAGCCTTCAGTGCCCTCCAGGGAAGATCACAGCTATCACAGTGGATATAATTTTATTATGCCCCTTTGTACCAAAGTGGAAAGCTCAGTTGTTGGCTTTCTACAAGCTCAGGTTGCGGCATGCAGTGCAGCAGCAGTAATGCTAACAGAGTCAGCAAGGGCTACTTTGGAACAGTTTTATTTATTTGGGTTTRTAAAGTGGCTTATGCAAAAGTAAGGAACAGTTTTATAAAGCAGTTGTCATAGACTAAATACCAGATTCCCTAAACATCTGTTGCAAAAGCCCTGTTAAAATCTCTTTCCATTCCTGGGGAAAGCCTGAGAAAAAAACAAGCAGACCTTTCAGAATAAGCTAAAGGAAATTAGTTGCAGACTAAGGAGGAAGGGMGTTGAGGTTCCCAGGAACGTGTATTCTCATTTTTGCTACGGTGAGCTGTTAGCTGGAAAATTCCAGCTGCCACAGACAGGATTGGACAGAAAACAAGTCTATTAAACACATGCATCTTCCAGAAGAAAATCGTTCGGTTAACTGTGTGCAGACAGGCAGTGTGTGATTTACTGGGACAGACACCTGCCCTCACACATGTCCAGGTGTGTGCAGGTGTGGGTGGAGAGCCTCTGGAAAGGAGTTTGGGCAGAGCTGAGCCCTGTGCATCACTGAGCCCTGTCAGCCAGCTGCACACTTGAATCAGCAGTCCTTGTCCAGCCTCGTTTTCTCTTTCCTTAATTTTCAGAGGATATAGCAATAAAACCAACTGTTCTTTGGGCTCAGACAGACACACAGAATGTACAGTGCATGCCAAGGGCAGGCTGGGTGGTGCAGCCCAACCAGCTGCTGTGGAGACGTGGTGCATCTTAATATTCYAAAATACCTCCTTTTTTAACCCATATGTCCTACAGTATTTTTTGGAATTTAATAAATAGCTTTAGTCTGGTAAACTGGTCCAAATAGTTCCTTTCTCCAGCTTCCAGCTTTTAATCATAGTCTGTTTTCACATTAATAAAAGAACGAGTTATGTAAGTAATTTCACTAATATTAGCCCCAGGCCTCTCACTGCTGAGAGTTTTGTGGTACRGAGCTATTCTCTGAATCCCAAAGCTATGTGTAATTGTACAATACACAATTCAGCTCACCATATGCACTTCATATWATTGAGAAAATTTACTTAATTTTATCCACTATTAAACCCAGCTTTAAATGAGAAATGAAACTAATTAATACAATGGACAATTCCTCCCAACTCTAATAAACTCTGTTTGTATTTTGTTCRTCTCAAGCAGGGTTTATTTTATTAYGGAACAATAAATATGTCTGAGCATCCAGCYATTTGTCAGTGCAATCAAGGACAGATGTAATTAAAAGGTAGAGCTGGCTGACCAAATAAAGTTGAAAACCCAAACAAATACACATTCTTATCTTCTTAGAGATCTCTGGCAGGTGTCAAGTCATGCCCACATCTTGGAAGGGAGAGGGAGAGGTTGGCAGTTGCACAGCTCCTGCTTTGTGCTGGTGCTGGGCAGTGGTGCAGGGCCATGAGCCACTGCAGCCCTCCTGGAGCTCTCTCTGGGGCTGCAGCACTGCAGCAGGACAACCTGGAGGCTGCTGACGGTGGGGATTTGGCCTCCTGGGTGAGCTGTTGCTTCCCAAGCAGTACTGAATCCATGTTTCATGTCCTTATCTTGATAAACGTTTATATCTCTCATAACTTCCTGGATTTGTTGGTGTGTTGTTTTTATATGGTTAATTGTTCTGATACTGCAGAATGGCCTCCTAGGCAGAAGTGTAGCCAAAAGAAAGAATGGGTGTGAGCATGGATTTAGGATTGAACAGATCAAACTCCTGTTGRTATTACTGTGAGTCAGATCATGCCCACCATTTCCCCTGCCAAAAGTCACTACAGTCCATTGGCATAAGGAGAGCCAAGTGTTAGGTGTCCCTTGACCCTCTGAGGTTATAAGGGTATCGAGTTATGTCAATTGTCCCATCACTGGAATCTCAGGGACCTTCTTTACAGCAGGGAAAACAGCTGAGAGGAAAACAAACCTGGTTCTTCAAATGCTGTCTGTGCTTTTGGCCCACCTTTGGGAAGCCATCAGCACACGATGCTGTTGTGGCCATGTGGATCACACAGACATCCTGGATGCTCCTGTACAACACTTTATGTCCCAGGCAGCTGCTCAGAACAGCTGGCTTTGCCCCAGACCATTTCTGCAGTTTGGTGGAAGTGAAGTTTGTCACACGGGCTGCATGTGAGCCACACCCCAGTTTGCCTGCAGCCAGCAGAATCATTTCCTTGTGGAACCCTTTCTCTGGAAGCCTGGCCTCGTTCCTGTGGGAGTGCAGGAGGGGTCATTGGCTTCTCCACATCTCCCTGCGTGTGAGAGGAGCTGGTGCCTGGGCTGTGCTGAGCTCAGCTCTCCATTCTCGCTCCCTTTGTGCAGACTGGGCGAGGGAGAGCAGATGTGCCAGARGCCACTTCAGTTCTGTGTGAATCTCTTGTGTCCTAGGCTGGGGAAATGTTTGTCCTCATGGCAAACATTGCACCCATGGATGGGTGCATGAGTGATGCATGCTTGCAGTTCTTATTGCTTAATTAACCAATTTAATTAAGATATCAGTTGAAGTGTGTGTCACTGTTTACCTTCAGTGCAAGGGGAGACGTTTCTGGCTGCTGCAATGAACAATGCACAGTCACTTTCTCGGTAACTGTAAACAAGTAAAAGGRTGCTTGTTTATGGTCTTAAAAGTTTTTCCCAATAAATTAATTTCCTACATTTCATTAACCAGTTACCAAAGGGGCCTTGGGAATCTTCTCTGCAGAATATGCTTTAATTTTGCATGTCATGTGAATTTACCTCTCTGTTAGGAATTGATTTAGCAAGATAGTGGAAATAATGTCTTTGGCTGAATTATGCTCAGAACAGGTTCACTGTTAAGAAAACCCTCAAATAATTCAATGCTTTTTATTAAAACAGTAAGAAGCTTAAACAAGTTTTCAAATCTATATTTGACCTTTAATTTACTTCAGCAAGGCAGARCTGAATTAGCATCATGCATCTAAACAGATTTTGATTTCCAGAATGATGTGTGAGCTTTGATGTTATTCTCCAGTTTTGCACTCCATGTTGTAGAAATGAGAAATATGGAGTTTTTCCCAGTCTGCCTGTTTGTGGAGTAAATGTTAATGACATATTTCCCCCTCTTTTATGGGCTTTTACTTGTGAGTGCTAGATCTGATCCCTTGCTCTATGACTGTACTCACTTGGCATATAAATGAGGATTTATAACAGAGTTTAACTCTTTCAAATGATTGTGGGGTCAGARGTGACTGCTGCTTTATGGTATGGTCTCAAACCCAGAATGTTGTGATGTTTTAGTCTGGGTAGGAGAGTTTATGGTATGAGCTTCCTGTGGTAACACAGTTTTTAGGAGGAAAATGATTTTGTGCATCCTGGTGGCTCTAAACAAGAAAAAGGGTTTTGTTGAACAGTGAATACGTGGCAAGCTTAAATTTTGGGTACCTCAATAAGGCCTTTGAAATACATGACATTTGGAGCAGTGAGGCATGCCATGGAGAGCATTGTCCATGCAGGATGGACTCYTCATTTGTTTTTGGGAGGTGATCTCAGCAGTCCAAGGGGAACTGCAGTAAGGTCATGAGTAACCTCTTTCTTCTTCATTCATCAAGGCAGCCTCATGCTACTGCAGGTCTAAAGCCTGCACAAGTAAGTGGAGTAGAGCTCAGTCTGTGCCCTCTGGTGCACAGATCCAGGAGGTCATGACAGGGGGCTCTCTGCACTGGGCTTCCCCTACTGCATTTATTTCCACAGGTCTAAAGTGCGTGGGACAAGGCATTGCAGGTTATGGGATCCGTATGTCTCCTGACATATTTGTGCAAGCCAGGAGACTGAGTGAAAACTCCTGTGCATTTTCCTTCTTTTTTTTCCCCACTTTTCTTTTTTCTGTTGTTTAGTGAGGGGAGGAAGGGCTTTGTTACACTTCTGGAGCCAGCTTGTGTCACAAATACGCACAAAGAAAACATTTGCACTTTGGAACCCACACGTGTGTGATGCGCTTTGTTCACTCCCATGCAGTTCTTTAGGTGGGGAGCCTCCAAAAAGGTTTCTGAACATAGCAGAGTGCCTGCCAGAGATGGGGACAGGGAGTGAATTTTCTCTAACACATACTGGGAAAGTCATGCTGCTGCAGAGGTGCTGAATGTAGTCTTGGTGCCATTCTGAGCTGGGGTTTCCAGGCAGGTAAAGGTGTGAGTGATGTGCCCCCACTGCCCCTCAGCTGCACAGCTGACTCCTTCCAGTGCCTCTGCAGAGCCAAGCAATGCTCTCCACAGAGTGCTCTGTGAAATATTTGGGGTGTATTTCAATCCCATCCTTCTGCAGTGGCTACCCTTGCCTCTACTTTGGCTTTCTTGTTCCTCTGCTTGTTCTTCTACTCTTGTTCCCCATCTTCTCGTACTCACCTTTTGGCTTATTCAGGTATTTTGGTGACACACTAAAATTGGACAAATTTTAGTTTGTAGTTTAGTAGCAGTTCTTGTCCCCACATTGTCCTTCATGCCATGCCCCTGACAGCAACCCCAGAGCAGAAGCTGAAAATGAACTTTCCGGACTGTAATGTCCCCTTGTCGGCACAAGGAAAAGGACTGAGGCATCTGAATCAGTGTTTTTGATTCTGGAATAACAGTGGGATAGTGCATAGCTCAGGTTCCTAAAGGAAAAGAAATTCTGAGCCAGCTTAAATTCCGTAAGCGAGGAAAGGAATGTAATGTGGCTGGGTGCATGCAGCAACACGCTTATTTTGTTGAGCTGATTTGTGATTTTTTTTTTTCTTGACCAGGGATAAGAGAACTGATAGAAGGCAGCCAGAGGTGGCCTTTGCAGAGGGATTATCATCCGAATTTAAGTGCAGTGATAAGAGTCCTGCCTCTGTCTTCATAACTCCTCAGTTTAATTTGCCATCCTTGTGGAGTTGTTGAGYCTATGTATAAGGACTCAGGAGGATGTGAATGGTTATGTAGCCAAGCATAGAAAGGTTTWAAAAATTACTTTCCCAAGAAAATCCCTTAAATATCAGGAGCAGCAAACCCCACAAGGAAGATCAGTTTTTTATGATTACTGCAGCTTATTTGGGTCAATGAAGAATGTCTGCTTTTATTCAGAGAAAGTGTGACTGGGGCATAAAAAAACATTACAGGGACTGTTAAGGGATTTTTAAGTTCCTCGTGATATGTGAGGAACACCCAGGAGGCTCTCAGAACTTTTTTTATTATTCTGAAGTTGTTTTATGTTGTGCTTGGTCTTTATGTGGAACACCAGAACTGTCAATGCTTCAAGCTCTAATTGAGTCGAAGGCAGTTACTGGGCTCAGCAGGGGAAATGGTACTTTACAGGTGGTCACATTAAATGATCCAGTGGCCCCCTTCTGGCCATAAAAATGTAGGATTTTTTTCCCATTATCCTCAAATGTAAAATATGCACCGAGCTCTTTGTTAGCCTTTAAATCAAGCTACAGAAGTCGCTGAAAGCAAACCCAGAGTTTTATACCAGATTATGACAAGTATGAAGAGAATGAAAACAGGCAACAAAGCATGTCTAAAATAAGCTAAATCAGAGTGTTACAGTGTCAGAATATAATACAAAGCCTAGCAAACTGTTTAATGCACTGCAGGGCCTTGTGCTCGCTGTACTGCTCTGATGTTCTGCGTGACAGCCACAGGAAGGTCTGTACACGGTGCCATCAGAGCCTGGTAAACCCAGGAGACGAGGAGATCCCTGCCCTGCTGGCACAGCTCATCCATCCATCCATCCCCTCAGCTCTCTGACTCTCGCTGGTGTCACCAGCAGAGCTCTGTCCATGCTGCCCACGGTCCCCAGGGCTGAATGCCATGGCAGCCCATCCCAGAAACTGCCAGGAGCTGCTTCTGCTCGTGGGGACTGCAGCAAAGGGCTCTGTTTTGTTTGTCAAAACAGAACAGTAAGACTCCTTTAACTTTTGTTACGTACAAATGAGCACAGAGAAAGTGGGAGTCAGCCAAGGGTTGGGGTGCTGGCCCACATGGAGGTTTGGAGTCCTGGGGTTCACCCTACTCATTGGGTCCACTGACAMTCCTTAACTAAGAGAGGGTTATGGGACTGAAAACATAAAGCCTTTTASAGGGCGTAGAGTTGCATTAGGTTTAAAGATCAGTTGCATTTTTTTAATAAATACTTGGTCAAGTGCATCCATAGGGGTGTGCATCTGGAGATTATGGCTTTGTGAGGCTGAATAGCAAACGCCAGTGACAGAAGAAGTAGTCACYGAGGTAATTTAAGCCAGATGTGATTTAGCAACAGCAACAACAAAAAGATGTGAAACTGCATATGCTGRATTGTTGTCAGCTCCCAGCTGTAGCACAGACCGACCTGATACATCTCCCAGTGACCAGAGACAGCTCTGTCCTTGGTTGCTCACTCACATTTCCTGCTTTTTGTCCCCYGGGAATCTTTTGGAAAGCTTGTTTTCTGTGCTGTGAAGTTCATAGACAGGGTTACAATATGTAATCTTCTTTTCTTATTACATCATTATTTTATTGGAAGCCRTGAGGTGTGTCCAGATGTGTATAATGAGCTACACACTGTGGTCACAGCCACTTACCCCACGGGATTTAGTTCTCAGTGGCACAGAGTGGTTTCCTCCTGGATTTCCTACCCCAGATGGCACAGCTGGTATTTCTGCTGGTACTGAGAGGTCAAAGACTTTGCTGCTTTGAAGTAGCCGCTGAAATAATGCTGAGTGCAATCCAAGGTGTGAGCAGAATGAGACTTCACTGGTGGTTTGGTCTGCAGACAGTGGGGACAGGTCACAGCTCTRTACATCTGGATTGCTGTCTGGCTGTGACGGGTCCCTGGTGGTGCAGATGGCAGAAGCTGACCCTTTGCAATTGCTGGGGTGGGTAATAATTTGGCCTTCTCCTCCCCTGATAACCTCTCCACTCAAGAGAGGCTCAAAAATTGAAAGGCATGTTTAACCTACTAGGGCTCCCTGTGTTGGGGTACTTTGGCAAAGACTTCACTTTAAATATAATGGCATTACCTTGAAGGCTCTGTGCTGCCCTGGTGAGAGACAGCACACATATTTCAGGCAGCTTTTAGAAACTGGGAGGGGAGGCAGGAGAAAATGCTGCACAATTGTTTGATGTGCTGATCAAAAGATAAACTAGAATCAAATTAAACCCCAAGGGTTTGTACAACCTTGCTTATGTTTTATGCAAACCTTCCTGTACCAGAGGAAATAAAACACTGTTGCCTTTCAAGACAGATGGAGTGCAAATGATGAGCAATTTTTCCCTTTTTTATTCCACTACTTATGTTGTTGTTTTACAATTTTTGCTTACCTGTATCACATAATTTCTGATCATTAGGAGTATGGTACTTGCTATTCATTCTACCACTTTGAGTCCCTCTCTCGTGCTGGCTAGAGAAATGGAGCCGTTTGTCTCTTGGCTTCTCATCAAAAGGCCAAAGGTGCACAGTGAGCAGGCAAGGAGGCATTCATTTCATTCCCTGAAATCAAGGGGGAATTCAAAAAAGGGACTCTTTCAAAGGCATAGACAAAATCTCAAAATATATCCAGGTATTTTCTGAAATTAAACACCTCTCAAATGTTCTAGGTCACCTAAAAACACAGAGGAAAGCATGCAAGAAACAGTTTGTCTCAGGTATGAACAAGTCCCAAAATATCTTGGAACAAAACCTGCCAGTGCTGCTGGCAAACGTGAGGCCTCCTGTAAAGCAGGAGAGCTTTGCTCTTCCAGCAACAAGTACAGCACAGTTCTGTGGTGTGTAGGAGCAGTCCTGGGAACAGGAGATATTCCTGAGCTGTGGGACTGATCCTATCAGTGAGGGGGTTTTGATTTGTTTTCTTTGGCTCCTGCAGCTTTAGAGCCAGCAGAGCTCCCCAAGGAGTTGATAGATCCATGTGTGCAGTTTTGCACGTGTGAGCACAGGCGCTTGTTTGGCCTCAGCTGGACTGAAATCACCAATGGAGTCTGCACAGACCCCACAGCAGCTTCAGGAGGTGACAATGACACTCCTGCCCGGGCTCAGAGGAGTGGCCTGAGCCACCTTCTCCCTGTGCCAGTTGGGCCCTGCATTTGTTCAGCAGCAGCAGAGCMTTTCAGGGCACATGTGCTGGCTGCCCTGTGCTTACATCGTGTTTGCTCCCTAGTGAAGTGTTTATCTGTGGAAGGGMAATGAAGAAATTGGCCTGTGCCAGGAGAGCCATACTGAGTTTACAGGATGGTTTTTGTCTTAAGAGTTTGGCTTCCAGCAGGTCTGCTCMATTCATGTTTCCAAATAGCAGGAGTCAGTGTTTTCCTTGGACAAAGGACAATGTCAGGCAGTCACTGCTTCAAATTTCTGGTTCTTTATCTTATCATGGASTGTTGGATGGTTTTTAGAAGGTGCCTATTGCCATAACTACTATGATCATGTTGCTTGCTTGGCTGTATTCCTGGCCTTTTGTCTTTGGGGAGCTGACTAAGGAAATACTAAAAAAGGGACTCGTGGTTGAATCCACAAAATGACAGTGAAGTGCTGTGTATGTAGGCAAGGTTTCGAGGCACTGTCTCATTTTTCATACCATGTTTATCCTCCCTTCACTGAAGCCAGAATACCCTGTGCTAGAGAGCACCTGTGTGCTTGCCCAGGGTGTTGCACTGTGCAGGGTGACCCCACGGTGCCAGCAGAGTGCAGGGACACCCTCTGACCCTTGGGAATTGTGGGCTCTGCTGGGGCTGCCCTGGCTGGCTGTGATGTGCAAGGGTGGTTTTTACACAGAGACAGCCCTGCCCTGGGCTGTGATGCTCTGGGGACAGGCAGAAGTGCATCCTTTGGTACAGCACTTCCTTCCTAGCATCTGAGTTTGTCAAGTGTATTTAAAAGRGAACATTAGATGAATGAAAACTGATGAGGGATGCAAGGCACTGAAACTCCTCAAGACTGTCAACTTTAAACCAGCTTTTATCTTTAAATATCATTTTTTTTATCTTTTAAATTCTTACTGCCATGGCARTCTATGTACAGATGGTGATAATATGGAAATGCTGACATTCACAGAACCTTTTTCTATCACAAAACTTCTGTATAAAGATGGAGTTTTAGATTCTGGAGCTGGATATACTGCATTTTCCCRGCCTATGCAGATGGCCCTTCCTGCTACGTGGCTGTCAGTCATAACACAGGGACAGACAAAGAACAGCCTGGTGGTGGCTGAAGGGCAAATAAGAGATGCAGGAGTTGTAGTTGCAGTTTCTGGCTCTGTTGCAGATTTGCTGCACAAACTTGAGCACGTCAATGCCGCTTCTGCACGGAGCTTCCTTCACCTGCCCTTCTCCTGTAATGTCCAGTGAAGCTGTAAATTCTTTRGGATGTGGAAGGACCTTTTCCAGCTAAGACAGCAGCTCTGTGCATGCAGACAAGCAGCCAGAACCCGTGTTACACTGATGGCTGTTGGCAGTAATTGCTAACGAGGAGTGAGCACTTCCCCATCTGCCTTTTCTCCCAGGATCTGCCCGTAGTGAGTGYCTTGGAGCCCAGGTCTTGCAAGGACCAGGCCGTAGCCCAACTCCTTCCCAACCATCTCACACCTATCCCTTGTCCTTCCAACACATGCAGGGAGATCAAAAGCTCTTCCTTGGCAATAGCATGGAGAAGGCTTACTCAGGATGAGCCCTGCTGGGCAAGTTTGTGGCAGAAGATGAAGCCGTGCAGTCCCTGCATTTGAGCAGCCCTTACAMATACCCCTCTGCAATAAGGGTAATTAATGGATGCCAGCTATTAGCAAATGAGGCCCAGTTCAACTGCTCTGACTCTGCATCAGATCTATATCCATTAATCAGAAGCTGTTGCTTTTGTTATTGTAATTGAAGGTTGCATTTAGGTCTCACATCCAACCCAACCTACCTGACTATTCTTGGCTATCACTGTTATTAAAAAAATGTAATAGAAGTCTTACCCATCCCAGTGTTCCTTGAGGCAAGTACAGGAATGAACTTTAAAAGCAACAACAAACACACAGGGCTGATGTGGCCGGACTTCCCATAGCCAGTGACTCTCTGCTGACCTTACTTCTCAGCTGAGACTCACTCATGGTCAGCCTGCTTATCCTCTGGAACAGGCAGGATATTGATATGTACAAGAATTGTGCTCTTGTAGCCTTCAATAATCTGTCAGCTCACAGAGCGGAGCAGACAGGCGTAGGACAGGGAAGGCATGATGGAAACCAGGCCTTGGGAGTCTGCTCACCAGGAAGGAATAGAAAGAAGGCTGAAGGGTGGGAATCATGGCAGAGCTCAGGCTTTTGGGGAGGWCGCTGGGGAATTTTGCCCTAGTGTAAGTGGTGTGCCAGCTGCCAATCTGCTGCTTCTAGGTGGAAKGTGCAAAGGAAGGTGTACTTGAGAAGTGGAAGTTCAAGGCAGGAAGACACCATGATCTTTCCTCTTGGGCTGACGGTGTGTTGTGTTTCAACTGATGTCAGCCAATAGTTTTGCAAAGCTAAAAATCCACTTCTCAGTGTTGTTTTCCAAATGGTGAAGCACACAGTGGTTTCAGTGAAGTATTTAATGGTCAGGAGTAATCACAGTTATCTGTCAGCTGTTGTGCTCTTTGGATGGAATAAATACAGAGCACAGGACAGGAACTGCAGTTTAGCAGAGTTATGTGTCCTGTCCACACTGCAATGAGATACTAAGATGTTGCAGTCCCTCAGAATGACATTGTCCGTGTTGAAAGAGGAATGCCAAATTCCCAAGGAAAAGCAGGGTAACAAGGATTCAGCTTTGCCCTCAGTTTGTGGACTGTAGGATTGTTGCCGACTTCCAGCTGGGCTGTCGGGCTTGCTGGTTACAAAAAGCAGCAGGATGTGGGGCTCATAGCTCTGGATTTRGGTTGGAAACATTTAGCCTTCTATGTCCAAGCCTGTGCTACTAGGCTGCCTGCTGCGTGTTCTCTGCTGTTGGCTTGTAATGGAGTTTGACAAGGATTTTTCCCTMTGGAAAACTTGGAAGAGCTAGGAATCCTTGCACATTCGTGGAGATCATTTAGTGACACCAGTACCAGGGCCCTGGTGGAGTAGAAACAGCGAATGAGTAACAGCCCGTGAGTAACTGCGGCGACGCAGCCCTTGCAGGGAGCTCTTCTGTGATTTATTTTAAACCAAAACAATTTGTAAGTTGTGGTTCATTGAAACAGTTGATCCTGAAGAACGGTTCTGCTCTGGAAAATGACTTTGCACAATAGATGTGCAGGTAGGCTGTTTTAATAGGTCAAGAGTCTGGTTTACTGAAGTTACAGTCAAAATAAGCAAGTGTTGCTGTTAAAGCAGGGTGTGTGTTGACCCCTCTGCAGCTCTGAGCATGAGCTGGTTTCCTTTCTCTTTCTTGCATCTTCAACTAAAGGTTCACCTGATTCCAGTCAGATGTAACCACACTAGGCCTGCTGAGTCTTTCATTCAATAATTTATATTTATTGGTACCAGGGAGCAGAAGCTGTCCCAAATTGAATTTGCAAGGTACCGGTTAGGGGAAGAACATGTGTGTCATCTGCATGTATGCGAACAGACATATATATATATATATATATATATATATATATATATATGTATGTATGTATGTTTATATATATGCATGCACATCTGCTGCCCTGAGCAGCTGCAGTAATTAGGCAGCAGTACCTGGAATCACTGTCAAGGAGCTCTGTCCCTGATTGCTTTTCAGTTGGAGCACACATGAAGCACAAATCAGTGGGACCAAGTAAGCACAAGGCTGCAAAAGGCAGATGGAGCAGCTGGTGAGGAAGGCAGAGGTGTAGTCAGCATGGATCAACTCCGTTCAGCACTTGGAAATTGGGGAATGCAAATGACAGCTTTCACGRTGCCCAGGGAGCATTTGGGGACTGGGAATTCAGCTGGCAGGCTGTCTCACTCCTTGCCTCTCTGCTGGTTTGGATGAAACATGAAGACACACAGGCTTTAGCTCCACAATGCGCCTTTTCAGCTGACAGGGGCTGTGAAAACACTCTCACCATGGTCAGCCCAGAAGACAACRAGWGGCTGAARGCAGGGAGGAGGAGGAGGATGAARTGTTGGACCTTGAACTTCTTTAGTTGCCATTGCAATGAATCAAAAAGGTGTTTTCCTAGCTGGTTCTCAGGCATGGCTCCTGAGATGTGTGCTGCTGGATGGGAAGTGCCAGGCAGATCATCTGAGCAGGATTTATTCTCATTACTAACCCAGAGGGAGCAGGCAGTGAGGGAGGCAGTGTCTTTGGAAACAAGGGGTGTGTGTGATCTTCAGTGTGTGTCCTGGGCTGAATGCACAGGGTTGCATCTGATTTTGCAAGCAAACAGTTCTGGCACTGTCCAAAGTTTTGGTGGGAGGTGGAAAAGAAATTCCAGATATTGTTGGCATATCCGAAGGAGTTTTGGAGGAAGAACTAGACCACAGAAATGACATGAGTCTCAAGACTGCATTTTGGGTGCTGTGGCTTCTGGAGGCAGGTGGTAGGAAAGGCAGCATATGCTACAATCCCTAAGTGCCTTGAGTGCCTAAGGTGGTTTAGACAGGGCTTTTCAGGCACTTTGCTCCTATTCCTGGGTTGTTGAAGGTGAATTATGTTAAAAGTCCCCTTACTGTCTTAAATGCTCTCTTTACATGTAAAATAAMTTCCTTACTTTATAGACAGACAAGGCAGAGAACTGATTCAGATATTTAGGTGTGTAGTGGGCCTGTCACAAATGAGACCCCCTGTCCAGTGGGCATCTGCTCTCAGAGCTGTTTTGCAGGAGAAACCTAAATCGCAAACAGCAGACTATCCCTTCTTGCACCCTATTGCACATTTTCTCCAAAGGAAATTTAGAAGAAACCATGAATATCTTTTACTGCCAATGGTAGATACCTTAAAACCAACCTGGGTTCAGCATACAGCCAGCTGCTGTAATGTCAAGAGTATTGGGTTTATGACTTCTTAAACCAAGCTTGTTCTAGCTGTGCACACTTGTACTGCRTGTGCACTATCTTTGCAATGTCTTGTAAAACCTACTGTAGCTTGTGACTGTTAAAATACTAAAGAATAGCATAAAATTAATACCTAACATATCTAGACTCCTCAGCCAGCTGAGGGCTTTTTATACCCCAAGGAATAGGGAGAATCTTGTTCAGAGCTTAGCAGGTGTATGGAACTGAAAGGCTGGGGAGCAGAGCTCTCTCTGCTGGGGGAGCAGCAGCCGCAGTTGCACCAGAGGACACTGGACAGTGGCTCTGTGGGTTTGCCCCAGGGCAGGGACTGGCCCTGGTCTGAGGAGAGCAGCCAGCAATGCTGTTCCCGCTGATTCTGCTGGAGTGTCAGCCACTCCTTGTCAGCAGGTCAAACCCAGCCCTGTTCCTGGGAGCTGTTTTGCCCCACTCGTAGGGTGCCCCTTGCTCGTTTGTCTCCTGCGCTCTGTCAGCAGAACTGAGGATGGGAGATGTACTGCAGAGACCTGGCAGTTGTTTGAGGAAAATTTCAGGCTTGTCCAAATGGCACAGAAAAGCCACTGGRGGCTTGCAGCATCCACTCAGGGTGTAATGAGGAGCAGGAGGGAGGGTGGGTAGGGAAGCACACTTTGACTGGGTTTGTCTCTGTGGGGTGGGTGATGSCTTCCTTTGATCCCACAGCTTGGCGTTCTCTCCCCCTGAGCAACTCTGGCTGCTCAGCCACGTGATCTGGGCACAGCAGCATSCTTATAAACCTACTGCTGGCCTTAAAAATACCATTTAGCTCCCTGGTGCTTTCAAAAAGGCTCCATGTGGTGATTTCGCTCCCATCTCAGAGGAACATCTGCCGTTCTGAATAAATATAAACCCAAAGCCTTTGCTCACTGCAGGAGCTGCAGCACCCGTGCAARGCAGAGGTGTGCAGCTCTGAGCACCATCTTTGTCCTCTCTCTGGTACCAACTGTCCTGGTGTGTCCTGGCTTGCAGGCACAGTTTGAAGTGCATTGGAGCCCCCTCAAGCTCAATGAGGTACATTTTTACCTCATCAGAGGCCCCCACATTCTTCTCTCTCAGCACAACTGCTCGCTGCTGCACTCCAGCCTCAGGGAGCCAGGGATCTGTCCCTGCATGGTGCCTGCACGGGCTGGGGTTTGGAGAGGCACGGTGGAGTCACGTTTTTGGGCAGAGCTGGAGCCGTGGCCTCAGGTGAAGGCACTGCTGTGTCGCTGCTTTGTCCTGCTGCCCGTGGCTCCCCTGTCCCAGGCTCCTGTCAGCCGCCAGGACGTTGGCAGCAGAGCTGTCAGCAGCTCCATGCTGGTGTGCTGAGCCCCCTCTCCAGGGATGTCCCCGTGTTCCAGCCCTGGTGTGTGCTGCTCTCCACCTCCCACCCACAGCGCTTCACCCGGGCAGAGGCTTCACCTGCACTGTGCCAGGAGCCCAAGAGTGGCACAAGCCCSAGCCTTGTTCTGCTGCAGGGCCTGCAGCTGGCATCAGGTGGGACTTAGATATTCAGCATTTTCTTCCCCTGTGGCTACCTCATCATCCTTAACAGAAAGAGAATTTTAAAATAAATCCATCTGGATACAGAACGTTGGGGAAAAGGGTGCAGAAATATGGCTGCTCCTGAGTAACACATACATGCCATTTGATACCTGATTTTCACAGTTACTTCCATTGCCTTAACTTGTTCACTCCACAAMAAGAGAGACTCTGAATTTTGGAACGCAAATTTAAGTATTTTTTTGAGAACTAGGCTCCTAAAGATGCCTGGGGTTAGTCACTCAAAATAACAAAACATTCTTGAAAATACTAATGAGATTATTTTAATAGTTCAGCACCCTGGGGAGTACTGGCTGGAGTGGACAGGAAGATACTCAGACTGAGGGCTTCCCTGGGGAGTCACCTAMCCTGACCTCGAGAGCCATGTTTTGTTTAAGGACTGCCACATTTAGGGCTGCTCAGCTGCTGGTGGGTAGCACTAACTACAGGGTGTCCTGACTCCAAACTCCACCAGTTCTCACATCACAGATCAAACTTCACAGTCTTGAGCGTGCTCTGCAAGTGGTGGGACAGCAGCCTCTGCTTCACAGTGGGACACATCTCTGCCACAGCAGAGAAAAGAAACTTTGGGCAAAGTGAAGAGGAGCCCAGATGGGCCTCCCTGCAGTGAGGTCCCCAGCCGGGGCTCTGTGGTGGCCTGGCCCCAGTGTGTGAATGTGAGCAAAGGTTTGTCTGGTTCCAGCCCTCAGCAATCGATTCCACTTCAACTAATGCTGAACATTTCAGCTAATGYTGAGATTTGTAAGGACTGGAAAACACAAGGGATAAGCCCATGAGCTGAAAAGCCTGAATGTTAGTCAGACCCTAGGGGAAAAAATATCAGTGACCAGTGGGAGATATAAACAGCAGATACTGTTTAATTTACTGGCACAGAGGTTCATGGGCTGGGAACTGAACCAAAAGCAAAACCGTGACTGTGCTGCTGGGAAAGACAAGGGTTATAAGCTCTTGTGAGAGCCTCCCACAATCTTACTTTCATCAGTTAGTATAAAGAAAATATACAGCCTAGCTGACAGCAACTCTTTACTGCTCAGGGAAACAAATAGCGATTGCAAGTGGGAATGACAGACAGACCAGAAYTGTGCTTTCCCGGGCTGAATAGAGCTGTTAAGCAGCATCTGAAGGGCTTGAGCAGAGGTGATTAAAGAAGATGCTATCTCCTAACACCAGCAGACTACAAAAGGTGTATTTTCAGTGGCTAAATCCTAAAACAATTATGGCCTGGAGTGTAGTCAGGTTATTTCTTATCTTTCTGATGGCCTGCTGGCAAAATCTGTTTTCTTAAATGAGGTTTGTAATGTCTAGTACTTCCAAGGAAAGATGGTATTGCCGCTGCAATGTGTGTGGTAGTGAGGATCAAAATAAACATAGCAGGCATTGCTGGAACTGCGTAGGCTTATAATTAATACCCCATTCCTCAGGGAAGTGATATTTTCATTTCGGTTGTGGAAAGACTTGTTGCTTGCTATGCAAGAGTGCCGAGGGTTGTGCCGACTCCACATTCCCCTTGTGCTCCCTCAGCACAGGCAGGTTTGACATTTGYGTCTGAATTGCTGGGTTTGTCCCTGCTGGGCTCTCCAGAGCTGCTCCTGTGCAGGGGAAGGGGTGATTCCTTGTGTCTGTGTGGATGGGGGGGTGCTGACACCCAGCCCAAGGCAGGGTAGGTTTCTGTGGAGGAGCTGTTTCACTGCACATGATGGGTTTTTTTCTCATCCTGGCCCTTCACCATCTTGCTGTGCCATTTTACTCTGCCTGTCCAGGATGGACAGAGTGTCAAAGTCCTTCACTGAGACAATGGTGAACCGCTACCAGTGGCTGCAGGACCCTTCAGGGGCTTCCCTGAGCCTGCCCAGGGCTGAGGGCACACAACAGTGCTGAGCTTTCGGTCTGCAGCTCATCCTGAGAGAAACAGTTCCTTTGCTCTGGTGGTTCTGTGAAGAAAAGCACAAATTATTATTGTAAGCYTTAATGTGATACACACTTGTAAGGCTGCTTGGTTAAATGTTTTTTCTGGCATTCTGGGAGCTTTACTATGAGGAGTATGACCGAATTTCAGAAACAGGGCCTGAAAGACACGTGGAAGACAGTGGTTTTGTTTTATTAAAGGGTGAAGTTCTATGTGCCTCGGGAAGGAGGGCAGTCTGGAGTGCTGAGGAAGCTGAGCAAGCCAGTTGTAGTCGGAGAGGAGGGGAGGGGGATTTTTCATGCAGGGGAGAGGTATCCACAGCTGTCTTCCTGCTCGAGCAAGGCTGAATGATGGACATCACAAATCCCAGGAGGCTTTCAGCAGGAACGGGACAAACATCCTCTGCTGATGGTTGGAATTTGAAGTAGATCAAAAATAGACAAGTGTATGAAGTGTATTAATTAAGGGGGTTTCAGCTGTCACAGGGAGTGAGGATGCAATTAAAGGTGCRGATCTTGTTGCACTTTCTTATTTCTAATGCTGGGTAAGTACACTTCCCTGTCACTCTCACGCATTGATGGGTCTGTTGTCCTGATTCCCAGATGMGGGAATGATCTATACCATTGCCTGACACTCCAGCCAGGGAGATGGGCAAGTCATCACATCCTGGGAAATGGAGAAAGAAAAAGTCATCTGAGACCACGTGGATTGATCAGTGGAGTCTATTTAGAGCTGTTTGCCCTGCCTGTTTCTAAGCATCCCCAGTGACAACACCTGTTCCCATGAGATTTCCTCTTGGATTTTCTCCAGTGCAGGTGCACTGAGGCTCACTGTGACTGGCATTCAAGCTGTGTGAGCACATATGGTGGGAGAGCAGCAGTCCCTCAGCAGTACCCTGAGTAAGCCTGGAGGCTGGAACATGACTTGCTTATAAATACCAAAACCAAGAGAGTTGCACAGTTTACTTCCATGGATGTTCAGAGGAGCAAATCCTCTCCACTTGCCCACCAAGCTAGTCACAGCAGAAGCCACACAATTAGTTGGTGGGAGGCAAGCAACCTGCACACAGTTGTGATTGCTCTGCAGAACAGTCTTCTGCTCTGGAAGACTCTTCCTCTGTGGGCACTTGGTTTTATGTCAGCAGCTCAGAAACAAGCCCAAAGGATGACAGACCAGGGGAACACATACTGCAAGGTGTTGCTGAAAAATGTACTGACTGTGGTGGTAGTCAGTGTCACTTATTGGTCAGACTGGTGTTAAATTTTCCCTATTAGCCTGGAAAAGGAGAAAGTACTTTTGAATTACATTCATCATTTAGGCAAATAGTAGCCAGACTGGTGAATGTCCAGAGGTAGTATATCACATCCTAAAAGTGCCAAGAGCATTTCCCACTGGTGTAACTGAATYTGGAAGTGGAGTTGACATCCACACTTGATAAAACATCCTGAGGTTAGTCCCTTTTTTCTTGTGACAAAAAAAGAAAAATTTGGTGACAGTACTTTTGTGCCATGATGCACAAAGGATGTGATTATTCAAGAGCAAAAGCTTGTCAGTGAGTAAGAACAGAGGGATCAAAAGGAGAACATGCTGCTTTCACTGGGGTCCCGGGTTTAGACCTGAGTAAAGTACCTGGCACCTGATGCACTTTGAAGCATTATGGATTTTCCCAGGTGGGAATAACAYACTTGGATATACAGTATCAGGAGAGCCAAATTCAGGTTTTAAAAGTTGTATTTTTCATTGACTGGCCTGTGATGTCTTCTAAGGTGGGTATACAAGAACCATTGCTTACATTCAGGGGCAAAGTGGTGAAGGAAAAAACTGTTTGCATTTAATGTGAATCTGCCACTTCTTAGCAACACTAAAGCAAAAAAGAACCCATAWCCAAAATGTTAAGAAAGGACCTTTTTCAAGTTATAAATCCCTGAAATTACAGAGCTTTTCCCTCAGCCACCTTTATGCATTTAGCTGAGTACTTAATGAATGTTTCTCTAAGATATTCCCTAATCATAACCATATTCTAGGGAGACCAGTTACAGCATCGTTATCATCTCTTCCTCTATGAACATGTTATGTCAGGTTAATAATGGTTGCAGCAGGAARGTGTGATCCAGCCCTCGGAAGCACAGATCTTGCTAACATTCCTGTAAATGATTGAAGGTACATGAGTAATCTTACTGAGTTCATTTGCCTCTTAATTTCTAGCTACCACCTTGAAAAGCAGATTCAAGCAGTATATGTAGAAATTCTGCTTTGTACTGTTTTTAAGACATGGCAGTAGTTCAGATCCTCCTTCCTGCAACATAAATATTGTGCTTGCTACAATTTTTAGCAAAGATAAAGTACTTTCACTCTAAAGGGAGAATTTCTCTTTTATGATTTTCACAAATCACAGTGGTCAAGGTAGTGAGTATCTACAGAGACAGCTGGTGTTGTTGTTCCAGTCCTCTGAAGAGTGCATTGGGATTGCAGGGAGCTTGGAGGCAGCTGCCCTCAGGAATTCTGCCTGGCACCCTGCAAGTGCTCTTACCCTTGTCACTCTGCCAAGCTGTCCAAGGGGAAGGTCATTAATGCTGGGGGGAGCTTTGAGGAATACGTGAACCTTGCAAGGTGTGAGAAGCTCAGAGGTGGCCCARTATTCCATATGCCAGGATCAGGGTCCAGGAAAACAGAGTTTGAAGCATGGTGATGTTAAATGGTGGCATCTGTTTCACTATAAAATCAAATTGCCTGGATAAAGTGGTCTGTTTTTTAGAAACTGTGCACTGAAGATATTGGTATGAACACTCAGGCCATTCACAGTGATCCAGTTTCAGACTGAGGCCTGTAAGTCTTCCAGCTCACAGTTTTACACTCTTTTTTTTTTGAGCTGGGTAAGTGCTGCCCCGCTCTGAGCTGGGACTCCACTTGAGGCAGCTCTTCTGATGCTGCTTGTGGCATGCAGTGACAGCCAGGCACGGTGCCCAGAGGCTGCTGTACCTTTCTGGAGTGTGGTCCATATGTGTGAAAGMAGATTTCATTCATGCCTGGGGATGCTGAACCTCTAGGATGCTTCCACCAAAGCTAGTTGGAAGAGAGCAGATGCATTCCTCTGATGTTCTTACAAATGCAAGCAGCAGTCTGTTTTTTTCTTGARTAGCTGAAAATGTTGAGAAATGCTTGATTTAATTTTGTCTGAGATTTCCCATGGAGATGTTTCTCCTGTCCCTTTCCCTTCCTCATGATTCCTGTTTGTGGTGCCCACCATGCTTTTGTTCATGCTGAAATGTGAGCCTTAATGGAAGTGTCAGGTAGGCGAGGAGGAAATGGGCGGGTGAACGTAGGGCTTAGAGTTGAGTCCAGCAGAAAGTAATCTCTTATAATCCCTGGAAAATGTTATTTCAAAGCAGAAAGATGTAAAGAAATCTAACAGCTCTATCCCATGAAATGTAAACCCATCTTCGGCATTAGATGGATATGCAGGGTTTACTCAGAATGTCAAGGTTCCTTAATGCATAGCAGTTAACACTGTGCATACTAATGCTCATGGACACAGCCAAAGGAAAGCTGGGTTGTAACTGTTGYGAGAATCAAACTCCAAGTTTTTAAGACTTCTGTTTGAGAGCCCTTGCTAAATTGGTATTTTTTGTCCCATTAACCACACAGAGACATGCACAGAAACCAAACATCAAACAGCACACAGAAGTGTTTTTTGTGTCTTTCMTAAGTACCGCTAGAGCCTCAGAAGTGAGAGGGGAATTGGAGGGGAATTGAAAGTGGGGGGAGAAAAAAAGATCTTTAAATGGTTTAAAAAAAAAAAATCCTTGCTCTAAAATGTCTACTGCCAAATTTCATCACGGACTAATTYCTTGCAGCTGAGCTGCAAACCTCTATGAAAATAGGGGTTTACAGTGGAAACACTGACTAACTATAGCTGTGCAGTCCCATGAATAATGACGCTGTAATTACGCCTTACGATTTACCAAGACCTGCTTTCTGTATTGCTGTTGCTGGTTTGGGGAGCAAGATTTTCTTTTCCTTGACTGTGGTTTGCTTCTTTTTGTTCATATTATGTTGGCACATAGTTTTTGAAAAGCTTTTCTCTGAAGGGAGCTGGGCAGACAGCTATGATTAAGTATGAAATGATTGGTTGAGCTGTTTGTCAAAGTTATAAATAGGATACCACACAAACCCAACASTAATCTCACTGAAAGACAGATACTGGCAACATTTCTTAGTCATCTGTTCCTGACGCTCAGGGGAGAACAGCTACACTTCCATTAAGTTTTCAAACAGAAGTTGCCTAAAATACATCTCTCTGGTAAAATTTTGGGCATATGCACTGTGAGCCACACTGAGATCTAGCAGGGTGTTGGAGTTTTAAATGTTCATCCCAGTTTAAACCTGGTCCTCTGGATCCACCCCTCTGTCCAGGGGTGAAAGGTGATGGTTTGATGTTTGTGGCAACAGAGATCTGTTCATGAAGCAGTTCTGGCAGGACCTGGCAAGACTAATGTCCTCATCTCCTCATACCCCTGGATTAATTTTAAGGGCAGAAGAGGAGGTCCTTAGGGATGTCCTTTCCATCTTCAGGTTTACAGGCAGCTTTCTGTGATCTGYTTTTGGAAGATCAGATGGAGGCGTAAAAAGAAGAGCAGTGGCGCAGGTTTCGCTTACGTGCGTCTGCAACCAGAAGGGAAAGGGAGCATATTGAATTCCTTCTGCTGCAGATCTCTCAYACACAGCAGCTTCTGCAGCCTCCAGCGTGGATGCTGGTACTTGTCCATCCCAGTTCTGCATCAGCTGCATCCRTTCTGTCAAACTGGAAGTCTGCAATTTCACGTTCCCACAAGATGACCCCATATTTGCCGTTTGCTTTCATGGTGCCTCAAATTGTAGGGAGGGGCTCCACAGTTCGGCACTTTTACTGCCGGCCAAAACGTTCATGAGACAATTAAAGCAAAGCAATAGCTGAAGGAGAGCCAAGCATTTCTGGGGCTGAAAAAAGCTTCAAGTTGCAAAGTGAAAAAGCCCACAGCAACCAGAACTTGCCCCTCCAATCCTGCACCTTCCCACATCCCTGCCAACACATACAGCAAAGAGTTTTAGAGGAGGTATAAGCACTTCTAATTTATAGCATAAGTCAACAACTCTTCATAGGTAAAGTCTCTTAATGTTTTACAAAAATCTAAAAATGGATGATCTTGAATTTGCGGGGTTTCGACAATTCAGACAAGCCTATTTTTATTTTTAGCTTTGATAAGTGTGCACACATCTATGTGATTTCAGATTAATGAGCTTCATTAAACCTAATTTCTTAAATTTTTAGGCATAGACATTTTGTTTTTGCAAACTCTCAGAATCAGATTCAGAGCCAAAAGCTTTGTTTAATGACTATTTAAAAATAAGGGGTTTTGCAGACTCAGGAGTCATTTTCAGTCTTACCAGAAGGCAGAATGGTTGAGGTTTATTTAGCTTCCTGATTTTTCATTTGGAGATTTTTGTTGCTAGAGAGCAAGACCCTCCTTGTGTGCATACAGCTCCTCCCCTGGGTGAGCTGGCAGCCAKGAGTGCAGCTCATCAGGGTGGGCAGCAGTGGCCAGTGACCTGCAAGGGTGGCAGAGGGACAGGGAACAGGGGGTACCTTCCAGGAGCCCAGGGCTTAGCATGTGGCTGAAATGCAGAAAGATGACTTTCATGGTTTGCACACCAGCSTCAACTGCTTGAGCTTTGCTGGGGTTGAAAGGAAATGTTCTCTAATTGCTGACTTCTCCATGAGAGGTTGATAAAGGTTTGTTCTTTGCACTGAAATAATTGGGACCAGCCACAAGCACTCGCCATTCTTGGGCAATATTTTACAAGTTTGCTGAAGCTCGCTATTTCAAACTAGCCCCAAGTGCAGTACCACCATTTTCCTTGCAGATCTCAAGCAGGAGAAGTAGAAAAACCTTTTGGTTTTGTCCCTTCCTCAAGTTCATTACATGGATTACACGGATTATTGCCCCAAAGTTTGGGGTTTTTTAATGTAGAATAAACCAAAGGCCTTCACCTCTTAAACTTCTTAGTGCGAACTATATCTTTAATCCTTAGTTATTACCCAGGTTCCTTTTCCAGCATGAGCCTACTGGCAGTGAGCTGCCAGGGCATGAGGAAGAGCTGACAGTTTCTCCAGTAGGTATTTTTTCTGAGAGGAAGCTGGTAAAAAAGTTCCTGCTTAATGAATTGCTTTGTCTCTTATGTAATGGCATATTTATGTTGTTATGAAGCCTGCAGTGAAGCTGCATCTGATAAGAGTGATAGGTTTCCAGTTTGATCTTATTTTAGATTGCAGCAAACTGAGGATAAAAAGAGTCTTTGTTCCAAGAAGAAAAAACAGAACCAAACATCTGGTGAGAAGCTGCTGTGCTCAGGACAACWCTGAAAGAGGTTGATAGTGATGGATTGCGACACACGACTTCAATCCGTCCCCACAAGTGTTATGTGAAGAGACAAGATAATTCTTCCCTTGTCTAAGAKGCATTTTAAAAGTTTTCTGTTTTTCAGGGARGGGGAGARGAAAGAGTRTAACAGTGAACTCTCTGTGTGTTTSTCCTTGATTTGTGCAACTGGTCTAGTTTGAACTGAGGYTTCTTTCAGGATTGATTTATTTGGAGAGTGTTAATTGTAGACCATGTCCTAAGTGCCAGTTGAAGCCTTTCATAATGGATCATCTCCYGTAGCAGTCCTGCTCAGAAGCASCCCCGCTGTGTGTCGKGTGCCCAGAAGAGGATCTGAGGAGYGTTGGATTCAGTGTGCTCAGTCAATTCTGCTAGCTGGAGGTCCTTCACTGCTTGTGGTACATGTGGGTTTGGCCCTTGTTCTTTCATTCTTCTCTCAGCCGCTGAAAAAGATATTTTCTACAGCAAATTATAAAGCGTTTCCTACTCTGTTGTTAAATACAGGCTTGGATCGTTTYGCCCTGTGCYGATTCCTGCTKTGTGTGCACAGYTCAGAGGCAGAGGCAGAGTCAGGCCCATGTAGCTAAAGGCAGGTCCTSAGAGAAACTGGGGGAGCAGGGTGATGGGAAGGGGTATTCTGTTTCATTCAAAAAGACACTCCCAAAACCCAAAGGAGCAATGCGTGGGTGAAGTGCTTTCATGCAGAGCTTTTCACTAAGAATCAAGTCTGTTGTCAGCACTTGTGACATTTTCTCTGTTCCCTTCCTCTGGGCAGTTTGCCACTGTAACATACACAGATGACATTAGGATTTTCAGACTGTCGTTTCTGAAGGCGCTCTTATCTACTCTGTACTTAGTATTTTTCCAGGACACGGAGGTGGCTCTTTTTCCTCTGTTAATTAACTTTCTTTGGCTGTGTTTGCCTGCCTTATAAATTCCTCTGACATCAGGGTCTAGGATTAAACAAATTGATACCACACTTCCAGTGTGTGAGCTTGACACTGAGCTGACAGCCTCGGAGCCTGAAGTATTTTGACACACGAACAGAGCAAATACAGAGGAAGTTGCTGTTCAGCCTCCTCCGCACCCTCCCGCCAGGCTCCTGATTTGAGCAGTCTGTGTCGGTACTAATGGGGCAGTCCCAGAGTCCTCCCACCCATCAGTGGGTTTCTGCTCGAGGTGCCAGTTGTGACATTTCTCAGAAGTACCTGTATTTATTCACTGTGTCAGGTTTTCACTGTAATGCAATTACAGAACAGCACTAACCTGGTAGGGAGCCAACTCCATGCAGTAGCCAGATTAAGTTGTCTTATTTGGTTAACAGTATTTTGATAGTTTATTAAATCCTAGTAGGAGTAGAAAGATAAGAGTGGAAAGAACAAATCTTATGGATTATCTGTTCTTGGTTGTTCACTCCGTTGTTATAATCCTGGTCTGAATGATGAGCTGTGGGAACAAGCGTTTAATGTTTTTCTATTGTCCCTTCTTACACATGTGTGTTGCTTTAACAGAATAAGCATATTCTGTAGCTCTTTTTTTTTTTTTTCCAGCTTGCTGTTTTTATCACTGATGTGGAACATAGTGCTTGTTTTCTTTACCTGGAACGAAAACATTAGTTCATCTCAGATAGCACAAGCTATTTGATCAGCCTTCAGATGGTAAGGTAACAGCTGCTGACATGGGACAAACTCAGACGTGTGGTGTGCAGCCTGAAAAGCCTTCATGCCCTTGTTATCAGTCCCATGAGATACTCAGCTACTCCCTCAGCAGCAGCAGCAGCAAAGAGAGATAGGATTGAYTGTGCTAGAGCCAAATCCTTTCTCCTTACTGAGGCAAGGAGGCAGCAGGGATGTGCGTGAGGTTGCCAGTGTGGATGCAGCAGGTGAGAGAGCCCCTGCCTGTTCCTGCAGTTCTGCTCATGTGTCAGCTGTGATTCTGCTCTGGTGGCCTTGTGCTGGTSAGATTAACCTGGGATCTGCCATGTAGCAGGCACTGAGGTCCATGAGAAGCATTGAGYGATTCCTGCAGGGTGTTGGTAAAGCAGACAGCTTCCCTTTGCCTCTGCTCTCCACCTTGCTGCATTAGCTCCCAGGCCAGCTCATCCGAGATGTCCCTGAGTCCATGGCAGGACTGGTTTCCTRCCACCTCTGCWTCTCATCCTGGGAGTGCTTCTTCCTATGGAAATACAGGAAAATAAGGACTTCATTTGAGCACAACTCTTCCTCATGGCCCTATTCTGGTTTCTGGGCCAGMCCTCAGCCCTGCCCTACCTTGTGTATCCTCAGCCTGTGCTATCACTAAAACCAGAGAAAACACAGTTCAGTGCATTTTGATCATAGTGTTTGCTGTACAATATTTGACATTCGGGCCTTCTATGACTCCCCTGACATGTGCAAAATGAAGCCAAAATGACAATATTCTTCATACATAATCAGTAAATAGGAGACAGTGTATTTTGCAACAGCTGACTGCAAATCAAAGGAACAGGCTGCACAGCTAACATCTGCCTTTGCAATATGGAAAAATATCTTATTTTCATTCTGTTTAATGGAGCAGTCTGGTCTCTGGATCAGTCTGATTATAGCAGCTACTACAGGAGACCAGCTGTACACCTGGACACCTTACACAGGTATTATGGGGCGCAGGTATCTGGCAGAGCTTGGCAGAGGATGTTTCTCAGAAAAGGGCATGAAGAACTCTTCCTAGGCTGGTCAGCCAGAACTATCTGCTAGTCCAAATGCTTTTTGGGTACCTATGTTTCCCGTTAGGAGTTATCTGTGATAAGACTGGGATTCAAGGTAGTGCTGGCTGTGCTGTCACCTGCTGATCAGCATGTGCCAAATCAGGTTCTCTGTCAAGATATGTATTTGAAGAGAAATGGGGATCAGAACACCTGAAGCAGGAAGAGCCTGGAGGCATAAGGAAAGGGATTTACTTTCATTGCACTATTTCTTTGCAAGGTATTTTTAACATCTGTACAACCTCCAGGCTCATTTTGCGTCAGCTGCAGATGCTTTGACATGGTTGAAGAAAAAAAAAATATTCTAAACTACACTGTTTTGTCYTCAGTTCCTGGCTGTGATGCTCATKAGCCTGGATGGGGTTTAGGTGGGAGGAGGGACAGTGGTGCCTACCAGGGACAGCAGGAGAGGACTGCAGCTCCTCAGCTGCCAGGTGCTCTCAGGCTCTSTGGCTGCCCCTGGCCAGGGGCTGTGTCCTGGCATCCCTGCCATGCCTGGCATGCATTGCACCTCAGTAAACCTGATTGCCTGAGACATGTCCACCCAGAATCCCCCCAAGAGCGAGCTTGGGCTGTAGTGTCCTGGAATGGGGAGCTAGACTGAGGCATGGAGCATGAGATGCGCTGTTGGAGCAGTTTGGAGAGCGAGTGGGAGGAGGGTTACAAATATGAGGGAAGAATTATGATGGATTTATCACAGCCTGAAATAAATTAACCTCTGGGAGGAATGATTTTGTAATAATTTGCATTTAGATACTCTGACACAGCCACATAACCCCAAACCTTCTGCAAACATTGTAATTAATTCAATCTCCAACATCCTGTGAGAGGGATAGAAATAGCWCTATTTACATGGTTAAAGGAGCCAAAGACTCTTCTCTCAATATTACATTTTACACCTCTGGGACTGCCCTTCTGTCTTGTTTTCAGAGTCTGGTGGTGGGGTGAAAGGCAGGAGCAGTGAACAGCTGCAGAGCTTCCCTGAGCASAGTTAGCTGAGATGCTGTGGTACAGCACACAGCCTGTGTCAGGTAGCCCAGGGAGCCCGTGTSKGCCAGGGCAGGGAGGAYRGAGCACAYGGCRGARGAAGCAGGGAGCTGAGCCCTGCCTCAGCTCCTGTTAGTGGGGGCTGTGGGCAGGGCWATTCCCCCTGCAGGGACCCTGGGCTTGGCTCCATCCCTGAGTGGAAAGCGGTCAAGTGATTTAATGTTCAGCACTCTCAAGTGCAGTAATGAATTTGATAGCCAAAATAATCTGCTAACCCAGCCAGCCTGAGAGGGTRTTTCAAGGACAATCCAAGCCTGTAGCTAGGCAGTGTGATATTCTCTTGTCATCAGCTTCCTGCCTATTCCTTTCCATTCCTGGGCAGTTAATCATAACTGAGATATTTGCTTGATGCTGTTTTCATGCATGCTCTACCCTGTTTCTGTTTCCAAGGGACCGTGCAGTYGGTGGGTCACATCCCTACCTCAGCTTCAGCAGCTTTTGTAGGAGAGCTGGCCCTTCCAGAGAGACCAGATTGAACCTCAGGCTTGGGCAAGCTGATTGTTTTCAGAGCATGTCAAAGTGCATCTTCTCTTAATTACTAATGTGTTTGAAATCTAGGGCTCTTAGCGCAGCACAGAGCTGGTGTTAGCTGAGCCACTGAGTGCACCCTGGGCACCTCCTTGCTCTGCTGCCAGACCTGCTCAGCTGTGGGGTTGCAAGTAAAAGGCTGAGGAGAGATGGTTGGGTTTCAATTACAGACCTGGGATAGTGCAGTTTTCTTTAGGCATGACCCAGAGCCGGCCTCGGTCACTGGAAGTGTATCTGTCATCTTCAAGGAGATTTGAGCAGCCCTCCCTTTGCTGCCAGTTTGGCTTCTGCCATGCCTGTCTGCTTCCTGCAAAGCTCTTCCAGGGGCTGGGAGCATGTGCTGTCCAGCAAGTGGTGAGCAACAGGCAGCTGTACACAGGGAGAAGTGGTGTGACACGGCAGCTGGGAGAGAACACACGCTGTATTGTGGAGATTTACTCCTCATAAAACACTTCTGGCTCTCTAGGTATCTGCAGATGTCTCCTGCCAAGTGAACCCAGGAGATATTTATAGTGCAAGCTTCAGCAATAGGACAATGGCGAGTTGGCAAACAAAGGGACTTTGAAATATAAGGAGAACCAAAATATGGTCTGGAGCACATTTATTTTGGCATCAATAGAAAAAGGTTAAATTATAATAGTGAATGTTTCCAGGGTGGGTCAGGTTAAAAAGCAGAGAAAGCAAAGCATGTTCACAGTGCTGTAAGACTGTTCTGTGTGTGCTGAGTTTGAGTTACAGAGATAAATGATACAAACTTCGCTTCCCACTGAGATAGAGTGTGGTGGTGCTGAGCACCACACAAACACCTGCTGAGTACCTCACAAACCTGCAGAAAGCTAAGATAAATGTTGCTTCAAAAGGGGGATTGAAACTGCTCTGAATTCAAGAATGGAAAAAATCTATATTCAATTCACAGAGTTGTGTAAAATTAAGCTGTTTTAGCTATGGGTGTGACTTTCCCCCTGCCTTCTGCTKTTTTTTCCCTGTTCCCTTCCCCTCGGTGGTGTGGAGGCCAGCGGGGTGTTGGGTTGGAGCCATGCTCAAACACGCTGTGCCTCGCCCAGGCTGGGAGAGCGGAGCTTTGTCCGGACATGTCACACTTTAATGAATGCACCTCGCACCGCTGCTGCTCGTCGGTGTCCATCGGGGAGCTCGGGCATGGGGCTGTTCCTCCCCGTCCTCTGCTGAGGGCAGTCCCGCCCTTGGCTTTGTTTCCAAAGGCTGTGTGGGGAACACGCCTGATGGCCGCTCTGGTGAGCACTCTGGGGGCTCCTTGTCGACATCCATGTTTGCTCTCCCAGTTTCAGGCAGGTCTCCTGCCTGAATCCTGCTGGCAGCAGGCCAAGGAATCAGAGATGCCCCACATTCCCCATGCTTTGACTTGGTTTCCCAAAATGGGACATTTGTAAGGAGCTGTTTGAGGCTTTGCCCGACCCTGCCAGCCCTGGCGGGTGATGGCTCCCAAAGAAATGGCAGGAGTGCTCACGCTGTGAGTGCAAGGGCTCTGGGCAGGACTAAGACCTCACCAGCAAAATTCACCATTAGCTGAGGTAAAGTTGCTTTAGGGAACCACTGGGATCCCTTGGGATCCGTTTCTTTGTTGCTTGGCTTTTCAGAGAGCCCAGGCCCTGTAAAGGCCTCAGTTTGTCCTGAGGGCACTAAGGGCCTCATGGAAGGATGTGTCCCACAGTAAAACTGCTGTCCACAAAACTTCTGTCCTTGCCAGAAATCCTGTGGCAGCAGAAATTGGATGGAAAAGGCTGGACAAGAAAAAAAGTTTTTAATTTGCCGTGACAGGAATCAAAGCCATGTCTTGTCAAAAAATTACAGCTCCCTTTTCCTGCCTGTCTGTCACATGTCAGCAGCCCTGACGCTGTACAGATAAATGCAGCTCTACAGAAAGGAGCCCTGGGAATGACTCGGAACAATCCAGTTTGTCAGGGGAGGAGAGGCTTAGGCAAGCACTGGAACCGAGCTTGCATTTGGTGTGGTAGTTATTGAGCCGCATGATGTTTATATTTTACTCCTGAGTATTTATACTGAAGCAAGTTGCTGCTTTTCCTGCTGCTGTGGCAGTGGTGCCCCGGCACCCATGGGGACAGGGARTGGGTCCCATGGGAGATGGACAGCTCCCAGGACACACCACCCTGACACTCCTCTCATCTGGGAGCACAATACAAGGCTGATGAGGGGAGTTATTCTCCTACAGAAGCTGATGAGCAGCAATTCCTGTCACACAGGCAATAAGACTGGCAGTGCAGATGCCCGTGGTAACCTGCTTTCCAAGGGCAGGCTCACTCCACACCCTGCACAGGTTGCTCAAGGGTCGTCTGTAAGCAGGAATCCAAAGGCCAGCAAAATGCAAACTCATCTTGAATGGCTTCTGCCTCAAATACATCAACTACAGAACAYTCCAATTGCTCTAAGCCTGCTGATGAGATAACTTTCAAAAGGGTAAGACACACACACAGTTTCAGAAACCCTTTACCATCCATTTGCTAAGGGCTTTACAYTGGAAATAGCTAAGGATTTAAATGGGAAACTCTGGACACTGTGCCAGGTTCAGGATTTGAAGCTGTTGAGACACACAAGATAAAACACAATTTTAAAGATGTTTAGGCTCAGCTGTGGCATTAAGACAGCGATCCTGTAAAAGTGCCAGCAAAATGGTTGTCAATCGCAATCAAATTACCTCAAACATGGTGACTGCTTAGTAATTCGTTTATCTCAGTACATGCTTGGAACAAGAGGGGTATTTTTTGCTGCTTTTAAAAATAAATGTTTTGTTTCATTCAAATTAATTCTTACTGCTTGAATAAGGAGAAACCTAGGGTGTGTTTGCAGGTGGATATGTAAGGTCTTCGTAAGGGCTTATAAAAACTTAAGCAATTATTTTTAAAATGTTGCTGACTCTGCCTATGTGAGCACTTGCTTCTTCTCCACAGTAAAGATATTGCAGAGAGCAGGCAGCGCTCCATACTGGAGAATTTTTCAATTTGACTGCTGAGTCCTCTTCTTACCTTTCCTGTCCTTCCTTATGGCAAAGGGTATATTCAATCAGTGATTGTCATAGCAATCTTTTTGGGGATAGTCTCATCTCTTTCTGGGAGATAAATTTTTCTCTGAAAATTTCCATGCATGTGGAGGGGAATTAGTCAATCAAATTCCACTGGCATTCAGCACATCTCTGTCTCTTGAAAACTTCTCACTAGCCTCGCCTCTCTGATTAAGGAAATGCCTTCTCAGGATAGATTTAGTAGGGTGSGGAGCACTTTGGAGTTTGTTTCTTTTTTTGGTGACAAAGGAGTTTCAAACAGCTGTGCTAATATACATAATAAGTCTATTGAGTACAGCTGTCATTGAATCAGACTTCCATGCCTTCTGGGATTCTAGGAAAAGATGGATTCTAGGATAGACTTTGAGCAGGAGAYACTTGTATTTCCCATCTCCTTGCTCCATATGTTAATCTCTTCTCCTTTGCTTTTCCATCCCCCACAGTCAACAGTGAGAAAATTTGTGCCTACATTGATACCAACCACTAGATTAAAGCAGGAGAACTCAAATTAGGTGGTAAATTTGACCGAAAGACCTGAAGCAGATCCAGTTTACCAGGGAGCTGGGATGTTTTTATGCTGAGATTGTCTGGGGTAAAATCCTCCCTTTAACTGTCCATTAAACTGCATTTTCTCTCATTTTAGGGGAGCACCTGCGGATCTGCCCACAAGGCTACACCTGCTGCACCAGCGAGATGGAGGAGAACTTTGCAAACAAAAGCCGAAGTGAATTTGAAGCCATGATGAAAGAGGCTGGTCGCTCTGTGCAGGCGACMCTAACAGCACAGCACAGAAGTTTTGACAGTAAGTAAAACCTGTCTGGTTCCCTCTGCTCAGGGTCCAGTCATCACTCAGTTTTCTGAGCACWGTTGGAGCCAGGAGTTTGTGTTTGATGCGTTTCTCTCTGCATCTCCCACAACAGTGTGTGTGAAGCACTGACCTTCAGTAGGAATTGTACCTCTGGCAGTGTTTCTGTAAGACCAAGGCATTTTGAGAGCTCCATTTCAGAGCAGCCACTGGAGGAGGCTGGCAGACACTGGTGTGCCTTGGCACCAACACAGCTTTGACCGTCGTGGTGTAATCAGGTCATACCRCAGTAGAGTAACATTTGAGGCAGTGATGTAAAACCTGGCACTGTGCCTTGAATTGTAAGTTGAGCAACATGATATAGGTGACTGGATAGCCCTCAGCAGGTGGGGAGAATTTTAAGGAGACATGGATTTCTCTGGCCCTTTCCATGCAGGTTGCAAGTGAAACAGAGGTTAGTTCGCATTAGGTGCTTGCAGCTGTCGGCTTCATACAACATCAGGAAATGTTACAGARCAGGGAAGGTCTTAAGAGACTGTGRCGCATAAGATACTGTGGACAAACATTCTCTCCAAAATACAGTACCCCTCCTAAYGTGCTAAGCAAAGGCTAAGGATGGCTCTCTTACTTTCATTGTTCCCTGAAAAATCCGTTTTGCAGTGCACAGTAAGCCTCGAGGTCTGAAGGCCACTGGAAATAAACGGTTTACTGGCAAAATTGAGATGACCTGTGATTCAGAAACTGTATCCATTATCAGATTTTGAAGAAGGTCAGACATTTAGAATCATGGCCCTCCTAACTTTATCAACAGTCATCATCTGGAGTTACCGTGAAAAGGAGTCAGGGAAAGAAGCTGTAATAGCCAGAAAGGTGGAACTGGAAATTCAAGTAGTAAATAATAGATCTAAAGAAATAAGGCTGACCTTCAGGGAGCTGATAACCAAGATGAAGTGCTTTTACATTAAATAGGAAGAAAAGGCAGTGTGTCTCTGCAAAAGGCATTGTGACTGTGTGGCCAAGGTTGACCACAGAAAGCCATTCCTTTATAGGCTCAAAATTAATTGATTTTCACCCGCCTTAAAAGGTGATAATCAGGATTTTCAAAAGAGCCTTACAATGGTGGTTGCTTAGACTGGTGTCTGAATGGGACCTGATGTAGCTGCTGCTGAGCACACTCCCTGACCTCTGAAATCCAGCCCTTTGCAGGGRTTAGTGCAGACCCCCCCTGGGATTGGCATCCTCTCTCTCCACTTCCTGTCGCAGCACTGGCTGRTATATCTGCTCTTYATTTTTGCCACAGACACTCAAAAGAGCAGMGTTCTGCATCTGTCATGTAAGAGAGTGCAAAATTTGATGGAAGCTTTGAGGATTATATTAACAAGCAGAAATTGCCTAGTGAAGGACTGRTTTAGTCTGAGTGTGATGTTTTGGTGGATTAATAATAATAACAGCAATAAGAGTAATAGTAAGCAAAACCAAGCATATGAAAGGGGGATACTTACGTTGAGATGTCAGTTAGAGCCATTTGWTTTTATTCCCCARTATTTTATTTTATTTTGGTTTTACTCCCCAAATACTTTACAAAGTAAAAAAATTTTACTTTACAAAAAAATTTTTGTTACAGTGATAGAGCTTTATTTCTGTGGTGCATACCCAAGTTTTTTTTAAGTATCAAAYGAAGTAAGTGTTCAATAAGCCAAGTATTACTTTAACAGACCATAATGCAMAGATCATTGGTGTTTTGCAGTGGGAGCAACCTCACTTGAGCCCACAGGCCGGGAAGATGTCTCCTGCTCCCATTATACCCTTTTAGTTTGCTTAACTACCCTTGCAATCAATACAGAGTTTATAATTTATGCAAAATACGATTTAAAAAAATCATCATGTTGTGTCTCAGTTTCAAGCATGACTTTACCTATAAGTAGTATTGTTATTTTTGCTTTAGCTACTGATAAATGGTTTAAAAATGAAGGAGTTCTGATCATGGGGCAGTGGAATCACCTGAGGTCCTGAAACAATGCCATAGAAACTGCCCTAGCTTCCAGTAAATGTTATTAATCTCACAGTTAACAAGATTTTTTGCAGGTAGTGCTGTTTAGAGCTATTCAATACAGGAGCTTTTTTATGTCAAATTGATAAGTTCTAGTCTTGCTGGCACCGGATGCCTGCATTTGCTGGATTTCCTTAGCAGCAGCTTGGAGTGCAGCTTTTGGGGTTTTAGAGGTATTGATGCACAGCTTGTCTTCACATCAATGATTTCATTTGGCCTTTGGAGGATGTAGTGAGAGAGGCTCCACTGGATGGGGATGTCCAGCCCTTTCTCAAAGTATTTGTAGCCTGGAGATCAGATTATTTGTATATTCTCTGCTAGCAGGTGTGGCACATTGAAYTTCAGGCCTGGAGCTGTCTTATTTTTGGGTTCATCAGAGCAAATCTTGTGCCTGTAATCCCACTGCTGATCATGGCAATAATCTCTACTTGTAAATTCCCCAGGCTCCAGATAGAAAATAGCAAAGCTACAGCAATCTGCCTCTGAAGTAACATTCTCCATGCTTGTGGTCAACATTTTGCTTTGGAGAATATTTCATCCTTGCAGGTTGTGGTCTGTAAAGCCCTAAATTGTCAGTGTGCCTCTGCTCTGAGCTGCACCTTTGTTCTGTTGCAAGGAATTACAGTCTGTTTCAGTCTCCCTGGCTGCTTTTGGGGCAAACATTTTGTGGCCAAGAGCAGAGTGTCCTTTATGTCATATGAAGTATTTTTAGAGAAAGTACATGTGTGAGATAGAGATGACATGCAATAGGTGTAGCCATATATTCAAAAGTGAGGTATGTGGAATGGAATCCTACCGTCTGAGTGCTCTCTCTGCATAGCAGAGGACACATGGCTTCTGAGATGCCCTTCCTCCAGGATCTGCCAGGGCTAAATTTAAACAGCCTACGGTATTGCTTAGCTGCTTACTAGCACATTTGTTGTTTTGCTTTGTTACTGTTGTTTGCAGAATTSGGGGACATTAGTTTTGAGCTGCACATGTGGTCATAAGCTTGCTGTTAACCTTTTAACTGAAAAGGTAGCTTTTTGCGCTACAACCAGTTGGTTTTAATTTAAAAAAAGAAAAAGAGCAAGAAGCAGACYGTGAGTGATGGGAGCATATGCTTTTGATAACTCAGTGCTAGGGAGGATGTTGTGGTCAGAGTAGAGGTATTTCATTAGCAGGATTAGAGGCACAAATTCTTTGTTGATTCTGATGTCCCATGGCTCYTGGTCAGGCAGGGAGGGAAATGTAGTTAAATGGGAGCACAGCTGTGGCAGAGACCTACTAGAGGCTGCTAGGTTGGTGTAGGTTGGCATTTACTTGCCTGGAAAATTATGTATACCCTATACTTAGAAAGATAAACATGAATAATAAAAATAAAAACAAGATGTGGATCTTAAAGGGAGCGGGGTACAGTCTCTTTTGAGACTGGTACTAAATATTGTTTTAAAGGTGCTTCCAACATTGATTGCAGAAGACCTGCTTCTTTTTAAACTGGTATCTTGTCAGTGAATGGGAAAGTTTTGGTATCTCTTATTACAAAATTAAATACATTGACAAGGAGCTTTGTCCAAACTGTGGTTAAGGATACAGATGTGAGCTGGCTATGCCCCCTCTGACAGCTGCAGAATAGGGCTTTGGCTCTTCAGTTGTGCTGAGAGTGAGTTACAAACATAGCTCATGTCTGGGGGAGATTCCTGTGGAAAATGAGCTTTTTTTTGCATATCRCACAACTGCATGTCAGTGTTGCTCAGTCATGGGATTTCTGATCTCCTGTGCTTCCCAGTACAAGTGAAACTTGTACTTCCATACTCTGTTGAAGTGATGAGCCTGGAAAAACTTCTGGACTATGCAGGAAAGAGTGCAGAAGTGATTTGTGGTGCCTGCTCAGAGCAGTCCCATTCCAAGGCCATGCAGCTGAGGATGGCAGCATGGGCTGCAGAGGGGTGAAAAGAGGGAGTAAGAACAGTGCTTGGAATGACAGTGAGGGCCTGCAAGCAGCCAGGAACAAGGCTGTTTTTCTAATCTTGGTGAAAGCTCAMTTGTTGAGTATACTTGTCTGTCTCTGTTTTCTCCCTTTTTCCCCACTTAAATCACTTTTTAATAATACTGCAACGTTGCGCCAATCTTTCCTTTTGGTACACTTAGYAAGCAGTCCCTGTGTGACTGCTGACCTTTAGCTGTGAGCCAGGAAATCTGTCCTTTCAGAATTGTTTCATATTTTCAGGAAATATCAATAAGCCAAAACAAAAAACCTTGGCTTTTAGTCCACACTGCACAGTCTAAAAATTATTTGTAGCTCTCATAAATTCTGTGATTTTTAAGCTTTGACAATCAAATGCAGATTAAAAATTTTGCGTTTTATAACTGGCTGGTCATTGGAAAGCTGATGTCATGTAAAAGCTTTCWTAATGTCCAGTCTTGGTAGCTGGAAACTGCGTATGCACAAACTCTGACCTTGCAGGTAATTAACATTATTTGAAAGTTAGTTTCAGACAGTTACATATTTCTTACGATGATGAATCATTGTTTTAAATGTTACAAGGTGGGAAACATTCTGGAAGCTGTTACACACTGATGGTTAAAATTTTACAGATTTCTAAAGGTCCCTTGTTTAAAGTTCAACCAAATGTGTCTTTGTCAGAGGAACTGAGTTATATAAYCCTCATTACCTAGAGTTGCAGCCCCTAAAAGCACTGTTGGAAAGARGCATATATAATTATTTTTATTTACATCTATATATACAGTGAATGCTTAAGGAAGCTGATCAGGAGGTTGTGGAGTAAGCSCAGCAGGCAGAGCTCTGTTCTACCCTGATGGCTTTCAACCTGAGCTACAAAATCCAGACCTGAAACTGAATGATGCAGGTATCTGCTCAGCTGATGATAACATCTACCAAACCCTGATGACCTGAAATTTTAAAGTATCTGAATCTGGTGGCCCATTCACCAGAAGATGTATACTGAGCAGGTCTTCTCTGCACAGAAAATGATCGACACAAGGCCCAAGCAAGGGTTTTTTGGGCCACAGGGGCTGCAGTGGCTGTGCCCAGATGTGTTGTCCCAAAAGCACTGCTCCACACTTCCAACATCCTCTGCCACTGCTCTCGGCTGTGGGTGTTTCTTGGAGGCATCGTGTGTTTTGGGTTCAGTGAGGTGCTGCCTAAAAGATACTGTTTGTGTRGAAACAGGGAAGAAGGGACTGATTATGCCTTAAAATGTGGAAATGCTGCTGTGTTTAGAAATAAATCCCTTTGTTTCAGAGWCTGTGGAAGGGAGCACTTGTGGAGTGAGCAGTGTTGCTCCAGCAGTCCCAGACTCTGCTCTGTGACTGGCTGCCTCCCACTGCCCCTGGCATCAGCACTGGCTGCTCCCTAGGACCAGCAATTCGAGTTAGGACTTCAAACGTATTGCTTTTGATCCAGAAACCCCTAATTGCCTGGGACCACTCTTTCTTGTGGTGACTCCCCAGGCCAGGGCTCTKCCCTGGAATTATGGTGTGTGGCCTCAGTTGGTGGCCTTGACCATGGGCTGAGCGCTGTGGGAGAGCACTGACCTCTGGGGCATCCTCATGCAGATGGGAGGCAGTATGAGTGCCAGCACCCCAAGGGACAACAGGCTCAGCTGTCCCTCTGGATATGTGGTAGGGACATGGGATGGCTTCCATAGCTCGCTGAGGTTCTTCTTTCCTAACATCAATCTTGCATTGGCTGCCTGCTGTCTCCTAACTGAACATCTACTGTGAAGCAGTGCCTATGCATGGCCATTTTTTCCAAGTGGAAAGGAATGAATGGACCTAGAACACTTCAGCTCCTGAACAAAAAGCTAGTAGAGTCAGGGATTCTGAGTGAGATGGTGGGAAGATGTTTGATCATTTTTTTCTAGTGACATGACAAAGGAGTAAGAGGAAAGGAAACCTGGAAGTGAATCTCTTTCACTGAGTGCTCATCACCTGGACTGCATTTCTCTGACAGACTGGGGGCAACCTTTTTGGTAAAATCACGCTACTCAAAACACCATTGTATTGTGCCTCTTCCTGCACAGTGCCCAGGCAGCATAATGTACAAGAAGCCCATTTGTCTCACAGCTTTACATCTGGGATGCATTATCAAAAGTACTTATACAAGAGRCCATCAAAGATGATTCCTTTGGCTCCTGTGGACTTTCTTCCCTTAGGATTGGTTTAGGGACAATACAGACAGAGAGAGAACCTCCTTTAAGCTGAAATAAAAAAGCAGAGGCTCAGATGGATCCAGGACAGAGGAACAAATAAGGGGGTTCCYTTGGAGGCCTCCATAGGAGGAAGGCAGCAAGCGCCCACCCTTGCTGCATTTCTTGTTTCCCCCTAGGAACCACCTTTAGAAAAGCCCAGCACAAGACAGCATTGATGCTAGTYGGGCTGTCACTCCCCACAGTCATGGTCTGCAGAAAGGAGATGCTTTCATGTGGGGTGCTGAGCATCTCGTGTGGTATTTATGGGTTCCTGGAATGGGGTGCGGTGTCTACYGAGGTGCATTCCTGGGCTGACAAGATTAATCCTGACAGGTAGCTGCCTCGGGGAAGCAAACACTTAGGCTCACCTGTAACAGCTCCAGCACCTGGAGTTTTCTCTCCCCTTACAGCCGCTTCTCTTCACATTTAATCTGCAAGGCTCCGTTCTGTGCTGCAGGGTATATTGCAATGTACGTRCAGCACTTTGCTTAACAGATGGCATAGGCACAATACTCTCTTTTATTGAAAGAAAAGAGAACAAAATGTTTGAGTGGCTGGGATGAGAGCACTGCACTGGGGTGCCTCCTGCAAGGGCCTGCACACCCCAAGAGATGAGCTGCTTCATCCTTGCAGAAGTCAAGTTAGGTGAAAAAGGTACATTAGGCATCTCGGTTTCAGCAGCTGTCACCATATTTTGTCACACACTGAAAAAAGGCTGCCTCTGAGTGCTCAGAGAACAGTGAAATGTGCATCTGCTTGGGGACATAAAAGAAAGCACCTGCTCTTCCAAGATATGGGATAACACAGGCATATTTTGCAAGAAATTAGTGATGCCCAGATAGTAATTTCAGAAAGAAGTGTTGTCTGAGTTTAGTTTAACATTCAGGACACAGTGCACGAATCTCTTTGAAAACCTCTGGTTTCACAGAGTAAGCGGCCAAGCAGCCTAACTTTTATCCCAGGAGCTGGGTCCTGCCTTCAGTGGCTGCAGAGCCTTACTCCCAGMTGGCTGGATGGAAGTCAGGGCAGGGAATGGGAGATGAACAGCTGAGGTTTTTCTGCAGAAGACCCTGTGTCTTGAACCACTTCATGCTCAGCCATCTTCCAGTTGCCTTACTGGCTTCTACATGAAGCAGTTTTCACTCTTCATCTTTCAGATCCCCATGTTTATCCTAAGAGGAAAAGAATAAGATTTTCTGGGCTGCTCTTACTGCAAAGAAGTGTAGGTGCTCTGGATCGTTCTTGAGGTGATATTTATGCTCCAACTTGATGTTTGCCAAGAATCCTGTGTCTGTTCCAAGCCAGGTGCTGTGGGTATTCGGGAGCACAAAGGGCCCCAGCAGCAAAGTGCTGTCCCTGCTTACAGATCAGCAAACACAATGATTTGGAAAATATGCTACTGAAATATGTGGCATGTCCTGACATAGGAGCCTGGGTTATTTTGAACACTTCAAGGTATCTGCTCTCATTTGAGATGATAAAAGTATTTTGTTCTCTCTCACCAGAAATGCTTTCAGCAAACTGTTGATTCTGCTGTATTAATTATTGCCATTGAAGTAGCACATCCATAGAACCAAGAAGTGCTGTAATGCCCTGCAGGGCATCCTGCCTGTCTGAGCCTCAACTATTGTCCAAGGACTTTGTTTGAAAACAAAAATAAACAAACAAATACCTAGTTAGGAGGAATGGACTATGGAGGGAAGAGATGAGTGCAAGGTCATATGATARGTTTGTGCCAGAGATGGGAGCAGAAGTTAAATGGATGTTGAATGAGGTGCAGGAATACTGCAAGTCCCTCTAGTTCGTAAAACAGTGATCCTTTTCTGSCAAGACAGCAAAAGCCATCATGCCATTCCCTTATAAGGGTTTATCAACCAAAACCTATCCAGACATCTGTTCTCAGCACCCCCAGCCTAAGAGGGCTCTAAATSCTCTTTGGTCATTGGTACATGTGTTTTTTTTCTGTGCAAGGCCCCTTCCAAAGTGGAAGTACTGATCAAAATCATGAGGGAGGTCTGCAGATAACTTTATAAATGGGGGCAGGTATGTAAGTGTTTTTTGGTATCAGGTAACCTGTTGTGATTAGAGGAGTTGATCTCGTTTTTAGAGTGTAGCTTGAGTWCCAGCAGTGCCAATGGGAGCTTGATGATGTTCTCTGCCTCTGAAAAACAGGCTGAAAATTGATTGTCCACAGGGAAATGCAAAAATAACCCCTCTTTGTAGTAGAAAGAGGCTGGATACCTTTGCTGATGAACATTTCACCTCTGTATTTTTTATAGCTGCTTAAGGATGTTTCACTTCTCCACCCCTTTCATACTCTCCTTTTATTTTCTCCCTTCAGGCCAACACAGTTTYTTGCTTGTAAAAGTACAGTTAAAATGGTGCAATGTGTTCAGAGCTTTTTCCAGTGCTTCAGTTCCTGTCCAGGCAGTGTTGGGKTATTTTGATTCTATTTCTTGTGTTTTCTGAAATTAGTCATGTTAGAGGGAAAGAAAACCCTCATTTTACCCAGCAGTTCATAGCTATTTGTGAAGAAACCAGGTAGTGTTGAGTCATTCTCATTAAACCTGCAGAWTTGACCATTTGACCAGTGAGCTGAGTTTGTTTCACTGTGAAGAATAGAAATCAGAAAACCCAGCCTCCACCCAGGCTGTTACTACAAAACATGATTGCAGCATCAGGTGCTCTGAGGTGCTGAACCAGGTAAGATACACTATGAGTTTTACTTCAGCTTGGTTGGGATCTTCAGGAGAGTACATGGAAAAAAGATTGATTGTCTTTAGTAATACTGCTTCTAATCCATTGCTTTCCCAGCAGGATCTCTACCCTTTGCAGGAAGTTGTTCCACACTCCTCAGCAGTGATTCCTGAGGACCAAGGGGGTAACATCAGCACACACTTCACCCCAAGGCCAGTACAAGAGCAGCCTGTGCAGCAGCCCCAGCAGAGAAACAGTGACACTGCTCATTAGTAGAGAAAAGTAAAAGGATTCAATTTTTCTTTCTGCAGAAACTTGTTATTGATTACCTAGCTTTGTTTTTGCATGTACTGCTGGAACTCTTGTTTCCATTTGTCAGAGATGCATCTCCAAGAGGGGCACATACACATTGTTCATGATACCTGCTACGTGTTTTTCAAAGCAGTACAGTTAAGAGTGTGAATTCATTGAAATTCAGTGACTTGGAGACCGAAGTGATAAAAGTGGAGGGTCAAATACTTAAAGGAATGTGTGTATGTATGTATATATATATGTGTGTGTGTGTATGTGTAGATAAGTGTGTGTCTTTAAGTTGAAAGGTGGCAAGCCCAAACTTCAGGAATTGCTGTGTTCTTTTGCAGGAGTTTCTGGGAATGAATATTATAGTATTTTTACATATCACAAGGCATCAAGCTTGGTAATTTGACTTTGGAATACCACAAATATCTAGTTAAATTTGAATGCTAAATTGTGGGTCTCCAGCTGTTCTTAAACAGAAATGAAGCTCCAAGCAAAGCAGGTATCAGATAAAAAAAAAGGGAGTAACCTTACTGTGAGTACAGGGGGGCATTCAGTCTTTTGGTTTTCATTTCCAATAGTGTTTAGCAAGAAATGTCTCCTCTGCAGGTTCCCMAGCTGTGTGGCAATGATAAAATAAACAAACCCCAACACTCCCAACCTCCCTCCTGGGAGGAAAACCTGGGACAGCTGTGAGCTGGGGATCAGCCTGTGGGTTAATCAAGGCTCGGGGAAGTGATGTTTGTTACAATTTAAGATTAGTATTGAGTCTGAATTCGGTTTTTAGTGCACTGGAGATAATTGACTTGCTTCCTACAGCCCTAGCAATAGAGTGATTCCCTCGTAAAATGCAGCCTTGTTTTAATGCTGCTAAAAATGAATAAATTAGTCCTCAAGGAATAATGAATGCCAATAAAAGTATTGTGTGGCAGCATGTAGTAAACTTGYTGTGGAGGAAATGGCTGGAATTGACTTTTCTGAGAGCAGGATTTTGGCTCTCTTCTGATGCACCCACCCTCCATGCCTGCAGCTCTGCTCGTGCCCTCCGGGTCATTAAGAAAGGCAAGGGCTTAGATGGAAATAGCCAAGAACAATGTATAGCCTCAATTTGCTGGCTTTGTGTTTTATTTGTGACATCTGAGGGCAAAGTGAAGCATCCTATTTGTCTTGGTTCCCTGTAAATAAGGATTTGTCTGTGTCTGCTCTCCAGTTCTGGCTCACAGCTAATGATGAAAGAGGCAGGGTTCCTCCTCCTCCAGTGCTGACTGCTTTGGCTGAAGCATGGACTGATCCCCCTCCTTCACACCTGCAAGTGAACAGCAAGGCTGTGCAGTTGGCTGTACCCATGACAAATACAGACAGTATTTCACGTGTCAGTGTGCATTTGCCACAGCTCTGAAAAACCACAGCTGTTTCAAAGCTGGGTTTTTTCCATCTTGAGGAACTCTTTGAGAGGAACACAATTGTTCTTGTTTCTGGAGGATTTGACATACTTTGTCTTTTGTGTCTGCTATGCAATTTTCAGTCAGGTTGGAGATGAGGTGGTTGAGGCTAAGCCAGCCCAGCTTTTCCTGTCATCCCCTCGCCATGTCAGGCTTGCTGCAGGTCACAGTGAAGCCCATCCCAGCAGTGCATTTGCCTTCCTTCTGGTTTCTGACCTGTCCACCAGCAGGTTCCTGAAGGGCACAGTTCAGCTTCTGTTTGGTCCCATATGAAATAGATAAGAAACACAAAATATTTTAATGTTTGCATAGTCCATATTGAAAAAGCCAGAAGGCAAAAGACTAGAACTGAAATTCCTTGTGCAATTTTAGTTTGTGCATCCTCTCTGGCACAAATAAACYATTGATATTTACTCTTCGTTGATGTGATCCTACACTATTTCTTCTTCCTCACAGACCCCTTGCCTCTTGCAGAGCACATGATAAAGGATGTCTGCTGAATCATCACCATTTGTTGGGTAGTGTGCTGTATTATTTACTGTACAGCAGCCAAATCCTGCACTCTGAAATAATTATTAATTTCCTCATAGGCTAATTAAAGATTGTATCATAAAGCACGTGCATCAGGGAACTGAATTAAGGTTTCACCAGCAGCTTGAATTTTCTCAGATCCCTAAGTATGGGGGTGTTTGGCTTTGCCTTGAATGGAGTCTAAAATCTAACATAAGGCCCCATTTGCASCAGGAGGTGCCAGCCTGGCTCCCTCCCTGCCATCACTGCCCACACAGTGTGCCAGGGCCCAGCAGCTTCTGTGGGGAAAAGCAAAGCAAGGACAGCTGGTCCTGTCATAAAGGACCAAGTCCTTTCCTTAATCTCAGCCTCCCAAATAATGTGTTAGGCTGATCTTCTTCCCTAAAATGAATCTCAAAGCAGATTCCCAGCATGGAGGGTTGGTGTAAGGTAAGTTTGTTGTGCCAGGTAAGTTTGTTGTGAGGTGTAGAATTACACCGGGAGCTTTTCAGTCTGCTCATCAGGAATTTGCATCAAGATTAGTTAAGTGGAGACCTCTTTATTTGATTACCCCTTTTTTGCAGTTTGCAGTCTAAAAGAGAAAAATGACATAGTTAGACAGGAAAAGCTTTAGAGAARGTTGATCTCTCTATTATATGTTTCTATAGTGTTTGGCACAGTGTGGTTGAGAGCTTCCAGTGCTATAATAACAGTTATAATGAATGTGCATTGCCAGTGAAATTGTACTTCAAACATCACAGGTGAACTGATACAGACTCAAACTGTTACCTAAGAAGAAAATAGCTTTTCTTTGTTGTTGCCTTTAGACTGTGATAAGCGTTTCAGCTGGAGAAGGAAYGAGTACTTTTTTACATTTTTTAAGTTAATGCACAGAAAGTCTTCAGTTGATTAGCAGAGGTCCTGCATAGGATGGCTGTTTCATTACTAAGAGTTTAAGTGAGCTATAAATATATTTTATGCCCTTGTACAAGTTCAGAGGACCATGAAATATAATTAAAAGATTCTGGGCACTGCACGCATAGGAGCAACRTAGGAAATAAACGTTTGACCTTTCTTACCTTTGGTCACCAGTAAGCAATTGCTCTCTGTGCTTCTTGCCTGCATTACTTACTGTTTTGGCTTAAACACAAGATTCAGATCCCTACTGAGAATGCTGAGTGAACATTCACAATTCAGTAGTTCTTCTGTCTGGATTTTTCTCTTCTCTGGAAAATGTAGTGGAAAATGCCAAGCTATTAAGAGGCTAACAATTACCTTTAATTATGCAGGCCAGCTTTGGCTATGAATGAAAAGAAGATTTGAAGTCTGTTGTTACTCCTTTTTATTCCTGAAAACAAAACAAAAAATGCTAATCGAGACATTTTATACAACTGAAGCACAGTGTGTCTGAAGCAGTTCTGTTTTATTCCTAGCCAAGGGAAACACCATACGTGTATCATAGCAGAGTAGGATCTGCTTGTGGATTAACATCCCTGAAGATTTACTGGGAAGCTGACTCACCAAAGAGACTTCTCYGTAAAACTGAGCCAAGTTTTGACACTGAGTAAGTTGATGTAACTGGGTTAAGACATGGCCCAATGATTTTCAGGTTTGCACTGGGGAATATAGCTGTGACAGACTATCATTCTGAAAGAAACCCGGAAAATTAAATACACAGTAACAAATATAAATTTTATCTCTTGGGGCCAAAGCAAATAGAACAAACTCTTGTCTGCTGTGTGTAAAACAGAGAAAGAAGCCAGTGGCCACTGAGCTAAGGGAAATGAGTTTGCAGGATCTGATTATCTGTTATTTGAGTCTGCTGTCACTGAGTGAGCCTGTTTGGCTCAGCCCTGCTGTGCCATAGCTKCACACCACAGTCTTCTGAGCTCCTTGGGATCATTCTCTTGGCTCGTCCCAAGTGCTGGTGGGGCATTTGTGCAGGCTGAGAGCTGGAAGCCCTTTGGTCAGTGATGCTGGGATCAGTAATGCTCCTGGAGGAGCCGGCAGTGTCCACAGCAGCAGTTAAGACACTTTTGCTGGAGGTGTCCACAGGAGACTGTCATTAGGAACCTGCTTCAGATATCTTCAACGGGAAGGCAGGAGGTAGGCAGCATGAAATGTGAAAAGTGTGCTGTAAGCCTGCCCTCACTGCCCAGAGAACAGCTGCCTCAGYGAGTGTGCCTGGGTGAAGTGAGGGTGGAGTGAGTCACCCTGAGGAATCAGCTCATCAAACCCAACTGCTGAGTGAACAGCAGTAGTGGAACAGCTGTGGGAATAGATGCCTTTATGAGACCAGAAATGAGCCTTGTGGCAAGGCTTATGGAAGAAGGGTTATGTGTAGAGCCACTAAATGCCTGTGATGCCAGGGGGCAGTGGTGCTGGCTGCCACTGCTTTGGGTTCCACATGGCAGCTGGTGGGACACAGGGATGAGGAGGAGGCACATACCTCATCCTGCGCTGAAGGGCTTGACCATACATCCCTGTAGGGGGATCTCTGACTTCTCTCTGCAGCAGGCAGAGATTAACAACAATAAAAAAAGGCTGTTGATATAAACTTGCCTGTCCTCACAGCAGCTCTTTCCCTGGTATATCTGCTCTTCATTGCCAAATGAATAGACATGCTCCTAGTTCCATGGCCCTTTTATGGGCTGTAAAGCCTCCCTTCTGTTTAAATAAACATATACATGACAAGGATCTGATGCAGAGACTGTTGAAGATGCTGGAGGGGCACTTCCATGGCTATTGATATTGACACTGTGTGGGTATGGTGAAAAACCACCTTGTGACGTAGGTGTGAAGGAGTTGGAGAGACTGACTTTAGGCATGCTGACTCTCCTGAGCATAAGGGCTAAGAATGAGAATTTTGTTGCTGTGTGCAATCCACATTTGCAGAAAGAAAGAATCTCTATGGAAGGTGACTYGGCTTTGAAGAGGGGGGTAGCTTAMCACCAAGAGAATATATAAATAATGGGTAAGCAGTAACTTGCRGAGCCTCCATTCAGGCATTCTCCTGAGCACAGAACAGGCAGATGTGGGCAGACAGTGGTCATGAGAAAATAGCCTGATCAGCAGCAGTCATGTTGAGCATCTGGGGGATAAGTTGGGATCTAGAGGCAAAGAGGGAAGAGGGTTATTTCTTACAAGAAAAACACATTTGAAAGATTGAAGAGTGAACACTGTCAGCAGACACAGTTTAGGTTTAGTCTTTTTCCATTAAAAAATAAGTATGATGGTTAATTTTCATTAAAAGGCCTATAAAGATTGGAGTCTCTACTGTTGTAAAAGTTACAGGTCTCTGTAGTGCAATATATTTTAAAAAGGCAAGCACTTGAGAGAGCAGGTGATACGTGCACAAACCACAGACCACAGTAGGGATAAAATACTTCCCAGTTATATCTGAATGATGGGACACAGCGCCTTGACTGAGCACGTCCACCTCAGGAATTGGACTATTTGATATTTGTTGTGTTTTTTACCAGAAGCTTCCCAAGCAACCCAGGAAGSAAGCAGCCACCAACAGCACAGTTAAATCTTCTCAGGTCTCTTCTGCAGTGATAGCATTGCAGTAAATCTTGCTAATTATTTCACTGGAGTTTTGTCCTCTTTGTATGTAAGCCCAGACATTTATCTGTAGAGCTGCAGGTTTAGGGTATTTTGTAGCAGTGTTAAACTGAAAATAGAGTACATGTTCTCCATAATTCCAGTGAGTCACAATGAACTGAAACAATTTGGAACCTGAAATCAGATACTGTGAGTTCTTTTTCTTCYGATAATAGAAATTCACTGTGTCAAGCTAAGCTGATAAAATACTTCCATTTCAGATTGCTGCAAACAGGCAATTTGGGCAAGGAAGCAGTTGTACTTTGAACTCCTATTAGGAATAGAATTAGTTTTCAGCACTGTCAGATTAGCAAAGACRGTATCTAAGGACCAATTTGTAATTTCTTATTTACAGCAATTGCTGATCTGATGAACAAGACGTCTGTTCATACTCTGAGGAACGACAGTAGTGGCCATGCTAGCATGTTAATATCTGAGACACAGTGAACAGTGCAAGCCCCAAAACACAGTGTGATCCTTTATGGAGGCAGTGCTCATCTTTATCCCTAAAGGAGTTCTCAGCTTCATCTCTCCCCCCTCAACACACATGGTTGTGTTTCTTAGCCTTATACAGAATCCCCTATTTTTTACATTTGAAAGTACTTCAAGTTAATATAAAAATCCACCTAAATACTAATTTGAGATTGGAAATAGATAGTATGTTTTTTCTCAGCTTCCACTTTAGGGAATTTAGGTGGTCAATTTTCAGACAAAATTCCACKCCTTTAAAGTATCGAGCATCAAAGACTGTTTTTAAGGTGCTGAAAGATGTTGAAAATGTTCAGKTAGTTAGCTTTGGATGATTTAATACTTGGTTTAATTTAAATCCTGGAAAGATTAAATTTATGCATATCTTAAGAGGTAATTGCTTTGAGCAAGTGGAAAATACCATCTTTTCTTTATTCAAAGGAGTGTGTCTGTGGCAATTAGGATGGAACATTATTTTGGGCTTACTGTGGACTGCTGAGTGACCATGGAGGAAAAAATCACATCTTCCTGTGTTCACAATTAGAAAAAAAATACCCACCGATGTTTTCCTGAGGAAAATTTGGCCACCAAAGGTCACAGTGCCATTGCATCAGGAGGCCCAGGTGCTCATGGTAACACCCCACAGGCAAGAAGTCCAGGGGAGCTGCATGTGTGACCACCCAAAGGTGCCCATATAAAGCCCAGCTTTATATGTGAGTTTTTGTTTCATTATGAAAATTGTGTGTCTTGTATTAGACTGGTTTGCTGTTTGCTTTTGGGAAGTTTGACGCTAGAAATAGATACCTGTGTTTGTAAGCAGGCTATGTTTAAACTCCCAGACGTGGGGAATAGGAGCTACACTGCATCTCTGTTGCTCAGAATTGGGCAGAGAATTAGTGGAGTCCCCCAGGAATGATGGAAATTTCCTTCAAAATTGTCTATGTTGGTGAGGAGAGGGGTGTGCTATACTGCACACCCGCCCAGCCCTTGCCTCACCCAGCACACTCTGCTTTGCAGGAGCAACTGCAGAAGGACCCGTGCTTCTGCAGAACAAAGTCAGGTGCAAAGGGCAATAAAAGTCTGAATGCTGCTGTGTAGGGAAAGAGGCCAGGAGTGTTGAGCTATATAGGAGATTTGGTAGTTTCTTTGGCAGTTTTACGTGGAGCCTTGTGAGAGGAAACTGAGCTGGAGTAAAGCAGAATACACCCATACACCACTGTGTATGCCAGTAGTGCTGAAAGCTTTTCAGTTATGCGTAAACAGAGGAGAACAGGGAGAGTGTTTTTACTTTATCTAATACTTTCATCCTTGAGCAACATAAGACTAAATCAAAACAAGAAAGCTGCTCCAGAAATGAGCCCCCCAGCCTAGGTAGTGAGACTCTTAGGAGTGGTTCCCTGCTTCATTTAAGATGTCCTTTGTGATTTTAGGGACACAGTGGAGGCTCTGAGCCAGAAAAGCCATGGGGCAGCTAATCCCATTTATCTCAGTGGCAGGTCCCTAAATATCTCTGATGTTCCGAGCCTGAGACTGTAATAGGACTTTCCCAGCTCCCACAGGTATTACAAAGATAGATAGACTAMGGAGGTGCTCACATCCTTGAGTAACAACAGCCATGTAAGTACCTTGAATGCACTTTATTAAGCATGGAAGGAGTAGGATAGAGGAAAGGTAACATTCTCTGTTAAAAGCATTTGGGCTCTATTACAGAGGAGCAGTTGACAATTAAGCGACACCCAGAGAAATCCATGTTAATAAGTGTTTTTGTAGACAAATTTTTACCTTGTCTTTCTTTGCTCTCATTTCTCTTTATTCCAAATGAAGGAAGTGACTTCCTTTTCAGAAAGCCCTGAACCCAGAAATTAGACTAACAACTCACCTGCAGATAATGAGGGAGACACTAAAGCACATCATCATAACTCTGAGAGGTAATTTCAGAGCTAGATGGCCTCACATTTGCAAATGTTCATCTGTCAAAGCCRTTCACTTTCTGCACTTCCTAGGATTTTCTGGGTTACTGGAACTTTACAGCACAGAAATTGGTTCCACTCTGCCTAATTTCAGGGCAGCGTAACAGAGCTGATGTGTTCACCAGTGTCATTGCTCGGTGCTCTGCACTCCCACCAAAATCAATGGACGTTTGAARGAGGCTCAGAATGGCCCAAGGTAGGCACAGTAATGACCATTAAAAGATGTTTCCTAGGCTTTGAAGTGCTTGCAGTGATGGTATTTCTAAATGGATTTCACTCAACATAAGCATGCTGAGAAGATGAAACTGCAAATTGCTAGGAAATACAGCTTTCTATGTACCTAACATTTTAAAGTTATTTTGGGTTAAAAGAACGACAAATTTACACATTAGGAGGCAAGCTGTACACAGCCAGACCTCTTTACACAGCAGTGCTTGGTGAGACACTTCTCTGTCTTGTTTCCATGTACTCTGAGAAATAATAAAATGAAGAAGACATGGAATTGAGCATTAATTCTGGAAACAAAACAAGGGCACTTTAGTATTTTCATGTACATTTACTTTTTGTGGCTCTTCAGGCTGATGTAAATTCTATACAGTTCTATCACAGTATTGCCTTATAAAATGGAGTTTTATGCAAAGACCTGAAAAGCTCCCACAGCACAGGCTATATAGACTTTCTCTTAATAGATGCAGAAATCAAGCCACAGTGAAGGTGTCAAAAAATAGCCCTTGAAATATTTCCTCTTCCAGCCTCGAAAGTAATAACGTTTCTACTGCTGCTAAGCCCAAGCCTGGCAAATATTTTTCTGTCATTAAAATAAGCATTTCCCAATGCTATTTCCTTCCTGTCACAGYGAGTATTGGGCTATAATTCTCCCTGCTGCTGCTTTGCTTCACGAGCGGGTGGAGGAGTCTAGACGGGACGTGGTTTTGAAGGCACACCCTTAGCCCTGCTGTCCTGGGAGTGGATGGGTTGGCTACAGGCAGCTTGGTGCTGGTATCTCCTTTCCTGCTCATTTGAGGTTACATATCTTTGCTTTTGCAAATAGGCCCTTGGAGCCAGTGAGAATAGTTGTGTGCTTGAGGCAAACAAGATTTGACCTTAAAATAACATAATAACAAATATATGGGTTCAAATTGATGGCTTGGTGGATGGAAGTACCAAGAAGGACCTGCAGCAATTAGTTGCTCATGGATTAGAAATTTTATGCTTTGCAGCCCTCATTGTAATCCCATTTATTCTTTCACATATTTCAGGAGAGGTACCATTTAGTTTACATTAGCATGAATGATGAGTGCTAATCTGAGATGACAGAGCAATTTAAAGCTGGCAGGAAGTTGCTGAGGTAATATCTAAAATATGAAACGTCTCATTCATTAGGAGAGGTGAAGATGACGAGTTTAACTGCACCCTCTCTCCAACTGGTTTTATGCCAAGGCTGTAGAGCTGGCTTCAGTTCAGATTAAAGTCAAGATCYAAGTATCACCTTCTTCACAGTAACTCAGCAAGGTGGATATGGAACCAARTGCAGTATATATGTCAGCAAAAATCAAGCAAAAAATGTTAACAGAGACTTCACCCTTTCTTTTCCTAGTGACAGGTAGGATAATTTAGAGTGATCTAAGAAAAATYAGTTCTCTTAAGAAAGGCAGCGTGCTTCCTATCTTCAGAGAAAAGGAATGACAGCTGTCCCTCTCCTTAAAAGCACAAGTGACACTGTGGCACAGCTGGCATAATTCAGATTTTTAGGAGGATGTGCAACTTTTTTCATTACAGRCTCCACTAAATGATCTTGGCCAGAAATATATGACCAGATGGCATTAGAGCTGCTTTCCCTATAAGATTACAAAGTGCCACTGTTCAAAATCTCAGCAGCTGAGAGATTATAAATTGCTAGTGCAGGCGGTCATTGCTTTTTCAAGCTCATTTTCTTGGTGCATGGGGAGTCTTTAGGTTTCTCGTCATAATACCTTCAACTTCAATATGTCAGGCTTTATTAGTTTCCTGGTTTAGCTCTCAAACCYCACCTCTTCTTTGTTGTGAAATGAGTTTGATGTTGTATCCTCATCCTTTACTCCTTCTTGTGCTCCATCTGTGGTTTTTGTCCACATTCTCCGTGTTGCCTGCCTGCAGGCTGCTCTTCTAGGTATTGACTTGGGCAAGTGTGTTTAGGTATCTCTCAGCTGAGAAACTGTGCTGTTCCTGTGGCACAAATGTGCTGCTGAAGAGGTGGAAGTGCTTTTCTTGCTGTTTTATTCTGGTCTTTGTCCATCTTGGGTGCTAGGGTGTCCTGCCAAAGGAATAGCAGCCTGCTCTGGAGCCAGGAGGAGAGGGAGTGGGATTRGGAATGTGCCTGAGCAGAGGGTGGTGAGAGGAAGAGGCACTCACTGATCCTGGGCAGTTTCTGGGCCAGAGGAGGCAGCAGGTGGGGAATGAACCTTGCTGGATAATATTTTTCAGATTATCTGGGAATATCAGCTGTTATTTTAGTAGGTAGATCTATCAAATGAGCCCARTCTATCCACATAAGATGTGGACCTTTGTAAGACCATGGAAGGCAAGGATGAAAAAACTTTATTATAGATTCCTGACAATGCCATTTTYTGAATGTCAGCTCCAGAAGTGTAACATGATCCCAGAGAATCAAAAAAGGTCATGGGGTGAGTGAAGGAGGATGTATGGCTGCAACCTGTACTGTGGAGGGATGCCCACTGTCCCTCTGCACTTCCCGTGGCATTCTAGATGATATTTGAGATTTTCTGTGGTGGGTGATGTAATTAGTTTGTCTCACAGGTTTAAGAGCATTAGTATTTTGCAAGTGCAACGTTTGAAAATATCTGCCTCTGCTGGAATCCTTTGAAATACAAATGAGAAATGCTTTGGTTGCTGGTCCACTAACCTTTTTTTAAGTACAGAACTCACTAAGTCTTGAGAAAMTGGTTTTAGAGGATCTGAAATAGGTTTCTCATTAAGCATTCCAAAGAATGTTTTTCAGATATATATTAAAAGACATCCTCTATCTATATACACATTTATTTATTGCCTGTAATTTTCTCTGCACGATAACTCTGCTTGCACAGTGCAGCTGGGCATAAATCTCATTTTTAGGAGCACTGCTCATGTTATGTTTCTTGACTTTCTAYAATAACAAGAAATGGGATGCTTTGAGGTAATACAAACAAAGCTGTGTGCAATGTAATAACATCTAGAGGAGTTACAAAGGGATCATTAAAGGTGAGGGACCTAATGACTGAATGCTGATGGCCATTGTGATGTGAAGGTGACCTGAGCTGGAAATCAGTTGTAGTTGTGCTGGCCAAAATGCTCACTGGAGCTCCAGAGCAAGGTACAAGGATCATAATGTGAAAGAGGWTCAGCTTGGCCAGCATTCAGAAGGCAAGTGTCCTGTCCAGCCCACAGCTGCCTCTCTCTTCAGCCCATCTGGTGTCAAAGGAAGAATAGACTGGGTGGAGGAACAGTTTACCAGAGAGGGAGGAGGTCAGTGAAAACACGCTCTGAGACTGACTAGACCAGAGTGAGGGTGGGCAAAGATGTTGTAGGTGGGGGTGTAAGAATCTGTCCAGAGATGGATTCAGGAAACGGGCAAGAGTGACTCCAGAGTCACAGTCACTTCCACGGAAGTAGGTACTGCAGGTTTCAGCACCATTGCTTTATTATTATTATTATTATTGTTGTTGTTGTTGCTGCTGTTGTTGATGCTGTTATTATTACTACTATTACTATTTCTTGCTCTGAGCACTGCTGTGCAGTAACACAGTGTACTGTGTTCTGGGCAAGAGGGGAGTGCCAGACTCTGGAGGGGATCTGGCCCATGTCCTCACCCATGCTGGCTCTGTGTGTGACCTAAGGCAGATTCTAAGCAGAGAGAAGAAAAGCAGCCTTTAAATTTGCAAACAGTGATTAATTCTGGCTGTATTTGAACTGATTATGGATGGAGAAGGAATCAAAGCTGGGATTAGAGGCTTAGCAAGCATGAGCATATCCTTGGGCAGCTACTGCTCTCTTACAACTCTGTTGCACTTGAATGTCAGTGTGTTGGTATAATGCCATTGTCACRAGTAACCTGCAGAAGTCCCAGTGGCCCCACCCAGTAAAAAATCATCTCAGTGCTCCTCGTGCCTTGTTGATGCTCTCTTSTTGTGGCTGTTGGAGCCAGACTTGTTTATTTTCTAATAAGCTTCTGTGTTACATTTTATCATCCTCACTATTTTAGGTTGATTTTTGCCTGCTGYTGAATGTGAGGGATTGTAATTTTGTATATAGGTGAAATTTCGAAAGGTGAGAAAAGTTCGTTGGCGAGGTGACATTTCTTGGCTGTGCCCGTAGTCACAGGCCTGCTGTATCTTTGCAGTAATATTTCTTGCATTACATTTAGAGCTGATCTCTCCAGTATTAACGTGGAAAGGTTGTAGCCTCTTTTTCTTAGACTCTGAGTGCCTCTTTCTATTCCAGTGCATAACTACTGACAGATCACCAGGACAGGCAAGGTCTGTCTTTCAGGGCATACCTTGGAGCAGCCTCTGTTACTGAAATGCTGTGGCTGTGCTGCCTGGCCAGGGCCATGTGGCTACTGTGTCRGAAAGAACACAAGCCGCTTTTTGGGGGCACCTTTCTTGGTTTGGTACACAGGCATMATTGTTTCCCAACCCAAGATTTATTAGGGTGTAGAGGTTTCCTGGCTTCGTTTGCCTTCTACCCTCATTTTAAGGAAATTAATAATTGTCACATTGGTCTTCGTTCTTTGCGAATAGCTCTTCATAGAAAAGTATTAATAAAAACTAAAAGAAAGTTTGCTTTATCAGGTACTTGCCAATTAATGTTCTGCATGTATGTGTTTTTACATTTGAAGAATATTAGCTCTCAATGTTTCTTGAGCTGTACAGCRTCACTCAGAAGTTGGCCTGAACATTTAAAAACATTACTTAAATAGGATCAAAATCTTGAAAATAAGATTTGTTGTAAGSTTTGTATTGTTGCCTCTCATACCCTTGCATGTCTGTTTTTCAAGCATCACTTGATAATCTGCACTAAGCCCTAAAGGATGCTTAGTTGTTATGGTTTGACTTAATATAATGTAAAAATGGCTAGCAATAAATCCAATCATTTCCATGTAAAGGAAWCGTAGGATTGGACTGGTGGAACTATTATACCTCACTCAGGGGAAGAGCCAATAAATCCAATGTATTTGTTCAACTCCAAGATATCCACCTTAATTTGGAGCAAGGGGGGAAATTAAAAATCACAAGCCTATATTTTGAAGTACAGTACAACAGTCATGGGAACCATGTCTTGAGTTTCTGAGAGTGGGGAAGGCCAAGAGGAGTGGGGTTTGATGTGATTAATACTGTACCAGGGATGGCGAAAGCTGAAAGGAAGACAGAGCTATCTCCCAAAGGCTGTTGATCTCTGCTCTGGGCTCCTGGCCAGACTAGCTGTCCGCTGAAATGACTGTAATTTCCTGAATTATACAGAGCCAAACTTCCATTTTTGAAAAGGACAAATTGGGCCATAGGACAATCACTTGTCTTTACAGCTCATGACAAAGTGCTCCCAACTTAGAGGTTGGCCTCACCTTTCCTTGATTTTATAGAGCTCTTATTGGCAAGTACTAGTCTTGTTATGGTTTAATCAATATTAATCTCAGTTGGAAAGATACTTCTGGTTGCTAATTGAGATCAGGTTCAATTCCATCTCGTCATATTTGCTGTATAATTATTAGATGCTTTACATCATGTCAAAAGAGCTCTGGCTAATAGCATTGGTATGACATTCCCATATGCCAGCACAATGTAGAGCACAGAAAAAGCTTTCGTGAGCTTGTTGCTGTCTCTGCTCAGGATATAATTCTCTGAAGTTCTCCAAAGGTTCCCAAAACCTAGCAGCAGCTCTCCTGTTTCTGTTCAGCACATGTTGATCCTCTCTCATTTATAGTTTAGTTCTTCTTCACACTTAAACATGATGATATGGCTGGATATTTCTGGTACGTGTTAAATAAATTACACTCTTTCCTGTATGTTTCCCTTGAATGAGAAAGAATTTACTGTTAGGAGGAAAGAACAGTGACCAACAGCACTTCTAAAATGCTTGTGATGGGAACAATGTAAGAAATAATATCCATCTGAAGCCATTTTTTGTGTCCTTTGAGAAAGGCAAATCCTGGTGGGGATCGCACTGACCAGCTCTGTGCACAGTGCATGCAGCAGAGATCACCCACRCTGCCCTTATCCAATCCCCACTGASCAGCTGTGTATCCCAGGCCATTTTATTGTGTACAGGTGCTTCTAAAGAATGTTGGTCTGTCTCAGGAACATCCATTCCCTGGGCAGGATTCTGCCCCACTGCGGGATTTGCTCCCCTGTCCCCACCCTGTCCCAGCTCTGGAGCTGCAGCATTTCTTGGGAGCACTGCCTTTGTGCAGATGGTTCCAGCTCCTACATTTGCTGTGGGAATCAGGAACACTCAGCAAGAAATGGCTGTGCTGGCAGGGCCTGGGCATCCACCAGGCAGCTGCAGAAAGCCCAGCTGGAAAGGCTCTCCCCAGGAAAGCTGCACCCCMACACACAGCTGTCTGTCTTTGTGATGTGGTTTGTGTGGAAATACAACACTAGAATTATTAAGCTCCTGTTMCTGGCACCAGTCTCTGATGTTAGTAGGATTGCTTCAGCCTCAGGAGATCAGGACCATGCCTGGGAGCAGGACATGGGATAGGAAGAGTGGGTGTGGGTTGTAACCCTTGATTTGGGATTGATGCCCTTGACTGAAGTGTGCAATATTCTCATAGGAAAGGGAGTCAGGTCTGGGAACTGCGGGAGTTGGGGAAAAACATGACTGTTCCCTCCATTCTTGCTCAGTGTCGCACACTGACAGTGAATGGCCTTTTACAGGTTAAAAAAAAAGGCAGGCAAACATCAGTGCACTGAATGGTTTCATTGAAAATTTAAATGTTTTGACAGGAGTCTGATTTATTTGTTCCCCTCTTCGGCACAGCTGCCAAACTGTGGCTGTGCCAAATGCCAAATCTGGCCTCTGAGCCAAAATGGCTGAGACTGACCCAAAAAGGGAACGGAACTTCTCGTCTGTGCAGACTTGGGTACAGCAGGAGGTCTGCAGGAGCCTCTGGATGTGGAGGGTGAAACAGGGTGTGAGTGGCAGGGCTGGGCAGCAGTCGGGACAGTGTTTAGGTGGGAGGGCATTGCCCGAGTGCCATGGGCAGTGGTGCTGGGGTTGGGTTTGATGTTCAAAGAACTCCTGGGAAACCTCACTGCAGAGCAATCTGGCCACAGTTTGGGGATGCACATGGGTATTTTTAGAGCTTGTATTGCAACATGTGCAAATTTATTAGAGCTTGTTAATTAAAATTACTGTGGTGAGTGCTTGTTACTATATCTGACCAAAAAGCCTGYGCAGACAGTTAAAAGAAAAACCACCAAACCCCACGTTAGAATAAGTGCAGGTTAGTAACTAAAATGGGCTATCTAAAAATAGTCACACTGCAAATAAATTTAGGCCTTTATGTGGTGCGATTGCTGCTTTTTCCTGCCTTTCATTTTATGGGTTTCTTTAAAGATTTTCTGGTTTCTTCTTTGTCATATATATTTTTTTTATTCRTGTGTCCAGAATCCATTTTTATTTCCGTGATATTGATCCAGATGTACAGCACACAGCATTGATTTCTGCTTGTATGTAATACATACACRTTACCAATGGCATCCACCTCTGGCAATAGTGAGAACCTGGCCGACTGTGGTCTGCAGAAGGATAGAAGTGATTTTCTAGGATCAAATCTAGGTGTAGTAAGGGCTGCAGAGTGTAGGGTAAGATTTAGCTCAGCAGTGTGCAGTGTTTTGAGAGTATCACAGCCAATTTYTAAGTAGATATACATGAAAAACAAGAGAGGGTGGAAAATTTAAACTGTGAAGAATAAGGAAGAGAATGTAAATGGGTAATGTAAAAGAGTATTGGGACAAAAAATAGCCTTGCAGAAGAAACTTAGGGAACTAAAAAGGGTGCAAAGAGGCCAAAGGATCCTCCCTCCAGCATCCTCCTGATTCTCAAGTGTTTCTGTGCTCTTGGCTCTTTTCTGCAGCAGGGCATGAGGAGTTTTTAAGATGAGATCCAGACCCCATTGCTCCAGTACAACTGATGAGCAGACTAAGAGGCAAGGAAGAGATTTTTTTTTTTTTTTTTTCATGGTTGGAATGGACTCACCCTTCCTGTGGTGGGGATTTCAGTTGTAGCTTGTAAATCAGGCAGTTTTTACCCTCACAATTAATAAGTGTGTCTTAATCCTGTTTGCCTTCAAACTTGGGATTATTGGGACCACTTATTTTCTGTCAAAAGATTTGTTTGGAGGAAATTCGCTGTGTTGGTTTGACAGGCAGCATACAAGATACCATCTCCCTATACTTCTTTACAAGTCAAACCTCAGGTCAGTCAGGGCACTGGCATCAGGCTGGCAGAGCTGCAGCTGCTCATTTACCTTCTTCAGAATCTGTATAACATTCACAATTTTCTTCATCTGAAACTTGTCCAGTGTTTTATGGGTTACTAAAAGTAACTATAAAAGTTACAGCAGTTTTAGCACTTGGAGATACTGAATAGCTGAAGGTTTTGGATTTTTTAAATGTGCTATTTCAGTTGTTACTGCTTTACTGCTGGAATGAGAAATTTGGTCATCACCCTGTGATAACACTGCATTCATCTGAATTTTTYCTAAATAGTGAGGAAATATAATTATTCTCCCCCTTGTGTTATCCTTGGCAAAGTCTGCTAGTTCTGCAGAGAAATGTAATTGTAAGGGCTCTTTACAGTATTCCTAATTTTTTTTCTTAATATGCTCCCACTTGTCCATTTTGCTTCTGGCTCTAGAGTCTCCTCCTTGCTTTAYTCTGTGCTAGAATATGGGTCTGACAGGGCTGTGGAGTATTCTTCAGAGAAGAATTCTTCAGAGAAGAAGAAGGTCTTTCTCTGCAGAAAGACCACTTTGGCACAGCTGTTCTGTTCAGGTTGTGCTCTCCTTCTACAGGAAGTCCATGGTAATTAGTATTTCTAATAAACAACCACATAGAAGAGACAGGAAAGGAAATTTCTCACTGTCAGCTTCAAGGAGGAGCAGAGAGATGCTTTACTAAGGTCTGTTCTTATCCGAGCTAGTGCTGCACTTTGAGCCCAACTTTGAAGTCTGTTCTGTCAGAGGTTTTTGGTTCTGGGGTGCAGAGATGTGGTGCTGACTGGTGACATTCCTGGCTGTGGAACACTCCTTGCAAACACCTCTGAAAGGCACATCCCTGAGCAAGCCCTCCTGCCTGACAGGAGGGAAAGGCTGCTGTGCCCTGCAGAAAGCCCCTGGTACCTGAGCAGGAAGAAGGGAGGTGCCCCTTGGCTTTTAAGGCATGCATGAAATATTAAACAAGGTTTTACTGTTCTCGTGGTGTCAGAAGTTAAGGCAAGCCCTAACCAAAGCTTCCAGGACTGCGTGACCGCAGAACTTGGGAGAGGTATGGCTATAAATACCAGCTCTGTGGTGAGGCTCAGCACTGCTTCATGGGAGGAGCTGGGTGGGGAGATGCTGTGAGCGCAGGTGGTCCTGTGGTCCTTTACAAGTGTTTGTCTTGAAGAACTGGGACCTTTGGAATGAAAATATGAGAAGTGTCTGAAAAGATGGGAAGTATAGGCTTGTCTTGCAGCCATGGGGTGTTTAAAACTCCTTATTTCTTACAGTACCCAGACACATGCCAGGCGTTTCAGTACACGGAGGTGATGCTGTACTGCCTTACCTGGAAGAACATGCTGCAACAGTACAGGAAAACAGGCTGCATGCAAGAGATTCAATGAGTGTCTGTCGGATAACCTGGTAGCTCACCAGAGCTCTACATAGGCATGTACACAGTAGGGAGTGTGTTTTTGAAGAAATAAAATGAATCGCAGAGCAAGGGGAGAGGGAGGAGAAGAGGGCGGAGGATGGGAGCAGTGGGGGAAGAAAGCACGAGACGACTGCGAGAGGAACAAACATTGCTTTGAGGATTTGTGCTTTATGCCTTTTGCGGGGTTTTCTACATTGCCTTCAGGCAGTTCAGGATGTGCAAGAGAAATCGGGAGATCAGAAGTGGTTGGATAAAAGTCTGCTCAGCCTCCTTCATCACTAAGCACACTCTCCTTGTTGGAGATGAAAAACAAACAYTGGGTGCACAACCTGCTGTTTACACGTCTGTGGATCTGTTCACACAGGGCTCTTCTTGCAGCCAGAAAAAAAGTCTTTTTTCATGGCTTCTTTTTGAGCTTTCTTATTATTTTCATGGAAAGGATAAATGTGCAAACTAAATCGGGTTGAGTGAATGACAGGAGCATAGGTCCAGAAGGGTGGCGTCTCTGGGATGGGAGGTGCTCTTACAGCAGCACGGGGTTTCTGAGAGAAATGCAGACCAGCCCTGAAGCAGGCAGGAGCTGTGGGTGTTGCAGACAGCCCTGTGCCTGTGTGGAGAGGCTGAACAGCCAGTGGCAYCCTGCCCATGCAATGAGCCATCATAGAATGCAGCTCTGGGCTCCACAGAGTGGCATTTCCAGGATCACTGCATGCCTGTGTGTGCCGTCCTGGGGCTGTGCTGTGCTTGAAGCAAACAGGGATGGTGTTACGATGCAGCTGTTGGGCTTTAGAAGTTGAAATAGTTTCTTATTGCAGTTTCAGAGCATGGACTCGATCTGTATGTGGTGGTGTGTTTGGAGGTGCTCCCTGTGTGCCAGGCACAGGTGTCCTGTGCAAGTGCTCCAGTAGTGGGAAGGGCTTCTAGAGATGTGCTATAAATAYACCCTAAAATTTAGAGCTACTTATCAAAAACAATTGAGAAAGAAGAAAGTTTAGATGTAGGCAGTGTTCCCTTCAGCAGTACTCCATAGGCTGGGGAGCATTTGCTATCACTTATTAGTGTTAGTGTTCCATAGCAGCCTTTCATTGTCACATGGATTTTCAATTTTTATTCRCTGTTCTGATCGTGTTTCTGTTCACACCCTTCATCACATTGTCTCTTGAAGAAGAAATCCCAATATTACATGTATTTTCAGAGTTACAAAAAACTACTAGTAGCTGGGAATGCAGTGATGATTTAAATTTCTTGTCCTGTGAGACATCAGATAAGTAGGTCTGAGGATCTTTTGCTGACACGAGGCTGGATGTGACAATGCTGGTGCAGCCTGGTGCATGCAGCCTGCAGCCCCCTGGCATCCTGARAGGAATGGTTTGTCACAAGTGTTACTTTAGCTGCCCACTTGGGAAGTAAGCACCTTTAAGCCTGTAAACACTGCTTCTTGGTGGTCACTTGATGACAGGCATGGATTTATGGAATGTTATGGTGAAATCAGGGAAAAACCTGCATCAGTTTTCTGTAAACTTATTTATCTTTTCAGCTGCAAATTAAATAYTACAAATTTAATTGCAAATTAAACATATTGGTCAAAACCCAATGTTGTTATGTGGAAGTGGTGYCAGGAGCTGTGGGTTGTTCCATCCTTGCAGGCTGGGCTGCCTGCTGGGGCTGCAAGTCTTCACTGCTGTATCTTGGGAGCTGGGAGCATCCTCAGGAATGTGCTTTGACCCAAACCCAAGATGGAATGAGGGAACTGAACTGTGGGTCCCTTTATATTGTCCAGACTGAAATATCTCAGGTTCAATCCTCCCTTAGAAAACAAAACTTTGGGTAAAATGCTTTTCTTAAAAACATTTTCCCAGCCGTGCAAGTTTCCATAGAAAATGTTTATTATGCTTTCCTGTTTCAAAGCAATTTGCCAATTAAAGTAATCCATACTTGTTATTTAATAGAAGGCAATGGTCACAACCAGCCTTAGGCAACATACCCGCAGACTGTCTTTAATGGCAATATTTAGTTGTGTTCTCTTAGTTATAAATGAAATAATTTTTCTTTGTTATTATAATGATGAACAATACTACAAATTTCAATTATGACAGCAAATCATTACAGTCTATTAAGATAAAATCAAACTAAAATGTGTTGTAAATAAGAATCCATAACTTACCAGAATTGCATGGGTAATACGTTATTGGATTTTTCCCTTAGTCCCATGGCAAAAAGAGAGGGATTTTATTAAATGTCTTTTTGCTTTTGAAAACTTAAAGTTCATGCTACTTTCATTTTTCACTAATAAATTCAAGATGTCCATATTAGTTTAACCTGAAATGAATTTGGTTTATTGCTGAAACTGAAATTCCCCTGTGAACRTCTCCATGGATTAGATATATGTTGGTTATATTCTTCTATGATTAAGTTTTTATTGATTTCTTTTAAAGCCAGTCAGTTTATGTATGTTACTCCTCATTGCCCACCAATATTCTGCTGTACTGCCCTTGATGTGTCAAAAAGGATGATACGTATTTAATTTACTCGGTTTCTCAAGACATTATTAATCGCTTTTTAATACCCTTGCAGGTATGCTAATTTGGGCTCTAAAATAGATGGTGTTTTGTACAGCAGGATTCAATGCTGCTAATCTGCAGAACAGACAGTGCAGCCTGTTCCTTCCTTGTCCACTTTACAAAGTGCAGCCAAGAGCAGGTGTTTCGTTTTTCTTTGCTGCTTGGTGGTGGTGCTGCTCCAGGACAGGACATGGGGCTGTCTGTGATGGTGGCACAGAGCTCTGGCTCGGTATCCTCCTGCCAGGTTTGGCCCATGCTAGGAAATGATTTGAAACACTGGCCGGAGTTCAGCTCAGTAGAAAGAATTCCCTTTTTTGTAGATAACTATTAAAATAAGCAATGGTTAAGCTTTTGGAAAGGGAAAAAAAACAACTGTTACTGTTATAAACACATTTTGTTGATGAGGTGCTGAAATCCAGACCCACAGAAGCTGGATCAAGTTTAGGAGATTTTGAAGGAGCGACCCATCACAGTATTGTGTACTTAAACACAAGAAATACCAGACAGAGTCAGATTGTTCTCTGTGTTTGATTTAGATAATCCCTGTTTGTCTCCACAGGCTGAAATTATTTTCTTCCCAAGTATGTGAAATAGCTAAATTATTTTTATCCATTGTGTCATGACTCAGTAGCAAGAACTTTCTGATCGCTTCTTTTCATCCCCACCCAGCAAAACTCCCTGCTTTGCTCCAGCACAGAGCCAGACAAAAAGGCTTTAATCATAATAGGGTCACACCTTGTGTTTTGCAAAAGTCAAACCACTGCACTTTTGCCCTTGCTTCTTGTGTCACACAGCGTGAGCCCACGCCCTCTGAACATAGGGCACTTTCTGGGTTGGGTGGTGTTTTTTGGGGGTGGTGGTTTGTTAAGGTTTTTTTCCCCCTGGAAGATGATGTCAGAAAAATTCAGTTACTTGGGCAGATCAGTGATCCTAATCATCTTCATCACCRCATTAAATGATTCAGAGGGAGGAGGACTGTGTCCAAAAGTACAGTGAAATTCATTTGGCCAGGAAAAACGAATATTAGAGATGCAGATACTGTTTTCCTATGGTTTGAAGGTCATTTTCACACTGCATGGAGATTTTCAAATGCATCCATGTATAACGTGCCGCCTGGTAGCATTTTGCTGTCGTAACTTTATATTGATTGTCCTCTGCAAAGATTTTTAATAACAACAGTAACATAAATTCATTTAATGTGAATAGAGGCTAATTAAGAACAAATGYGCTGGTCCTGTTAGGAAGTTATTTATCACTAATTATGTGCCCTTCAACTGTGACTTGCTATAAATACTCTCGTCCAAGATGATGCTCTAAAAGGTGTGTGGGCTGCCTGTCCTGCAAGGCAGCCAGGCCCTGCCGAGGAGGAGGCAGAGGGCAGCAGCTGTGGCTGGGGCARCCCAGCCCCTGGGTGGGAATGGGAGTGTTTGCCAGAGGAATCCAGCCCTGCTGGGAGAACTGGGGGAAGCTCCAATTTGAACAAGAAACCTTTTTGCAAACTTTCATGTATTTTGGCACTGTAAAACCCCCAGGAAACGTGCACAGATGTGCCTCCCAGAGTGGCTGAGTTTTGAAGTCATGTCACTTAAGGTGTTTTCTCTCTGTGAGTCCTTTGTATGGCTGAGAAAGAGGGGTTGATGTGCAACAGGTTGATGCAGGAGAAAATTTTGAGCATTTGCAGTAGCRTTAGCATTTCCCTGTGCATCAAGAGATACTGGTTGACCAACTCTGCTGAGGAGCCCTGGCATCAGTCAGGTCAGGGGCTGAGCGAAGCACCCAACAGTGCCATGCGTAGGCAGGACCACCCCGGTCCTCTGTGACAGGGGAACGGGGCTGTGGTGCATGTTTGCAAGGGTTGGGACACTGCTTCTCAACAGCACAAGGTCGAGTGTTTCCCACCCTCTTGCAACTCAGGCTGTGATATCACATATTATCCTGAAATACAGAGTCTAAGTCCAAGCAGTGGCTCTTACCTCTCATCCCCTTTTCCTTGGAGAGGTGCCTGTGCCAATGTGGCTTGCCCTGAAAGAAGTGCAATTACCCAGTGGTGCTTCTTCTCCACCTTTCACTGAGCTATGCTAAAGCCCCAAAAATGTTTTCAGACCTTCTCATCCAACTCAGGAAATTGAAAGTCGCTCCTGGTGCTGCAGAGATTGCCATTCCTTGGAGCTTATGATATAGAGTTGTTACTTGCAAACAGTTTATGATAAAGCTTACAAAGTGAAAAGAACCTGTGAAAATCATTAGGGTGCTTCAAATAAAATGTTGGTATTTAAGAAGAATCACTAATTAAATGACTATTGTTTCCTTGCCTGTACCATGCATAACCATCCCATATCACGAATTATTAACTTAAACCAGATTTTCTAAGGGAATWGAATCCCTTGTTTAGCTTTTCTTATTAATATGTTTTTGTTCTTGAAAAAGGATGTGTTATTACAACATGCCTTTTGCAGTCAACTTCTGTATATTTGCTTAGAGTGCYGAGACTGTATTTGCTGTCCAGGGCAATTTCTCCTAATCCCTGTCCTACCTGCTCCAGGRTTTCCCACTGCAATGGGGAGTATTGCATTTCATGTTGGGGAGGGCACCCCGGCAGCCTCAGCAGCTGAGGGGAGCTGGATTCTTGAGCCTTTCCCACCACAGCTGTATTGACAAGAAATKAAGTTTGGGTTTAACAATGCTGTTCTGTTTTCAAGGGATGATATATAGTCACTGGTGCAATAACAGAGTGATATCATATTGTCCAGTGAAATCCCTTAGCAACTGATTCAATATTTGCAGGAAAATAGTTGGAATGGTGAAAGCCAAAGCTGCCRAATGAGTGACAGTGCCCCAGCTTGCAAAGCTCTTCCCTGCAGATTGTTTTGCCCATTGGATCCTCAGAGCTTCTGGGAAGGGTTTCAGAAGTGATGATTCAATGGTACCTGTAGATAACAAAATGATTATTTCTGGGTTGTTTTAACTAACATTTGTGTAGTGCTTGAAGCTTGGTTGGCAGCTGCTTCTAGCATTTGAAGCGCCCTGGAGCTCATGTTTCAATGACAYAAATTGGGCAAGGCTGATCACTGGAGACTCTTGTACAGTGAAAAGCTCAGGTCTGGAGGAAGTGTTCAGTGTCTGCTGCTGACATTTGCCTTAACAAAGAAGCCCTGTTCTATCAGAATAGCCCAGAAAACTATAATAATGCTGCTCTGATGTTCAGACTGCTGTTGTACAGTGTTTCTCTCTCTCTACTCTTCATGACTCGGGGGAAGTATTATTTTTTTTCCTTTAGTGGAGGCTATAAGGGATGGGGGACAAATTTCACATGAATCCACTGGGACCYCAGCAGCTGGCCGTGTTTTAGCAGGCTGTTAAGATTTATTGCACAAACCCTTCAGAAAGCTCTGAAGAGATTTGCCATGCATTTYGGTGTCAGAGGAGCTGTGGGAACAGAAAGGTTGGCATTTAGCACTAAATGACTCCCATAAAAAATGAACTGTTCTCTCCTAGTAGCGAGAGCTCCAGCACTGGCTGAAGGCATTCGGCGTGTTCATCACCTCATGTGGTAATGAGCAGGCCTGTTAATGTGTGATGAGAGCCCAGCTGGGGTCACACAAACTGAACGAGCAGGAGGGCTGAGTGGGGAACAGGAAACCTTGGMGTCAGCAGCTGAGGCAGCTAGAGGGGCACATGCGTTTTTGAATACACTTTACATTAAATTTAGTTCTTTTTGGAGGTTTTGCCCTCWGAAATGTTCAGGAATGGTGCCAGAATTGTGATACATAAATCCTACTTTTCACCACGAACTGTCTTCCTTGTCTTCCCTGTCATCTGCTTCTATATTAGTGCTGTCAGCACTTCTGCTTTCCTTGCCCTCCAGTTTGTTTTCTTTCTGCCCTACTCATCTTTATCTCTTCGCCTCTCCTAAGCTTTTAAAGTGGTTGTCACTCTTCCCCCGCCCCARCCCTGGTCCTTGCAGCCCAAACCCGTATTATTCTGCTTTACCTGATTTCTCTGTGGTGATGTTTGACTGAGGCAGCTGTCAGTAATCCCCTTCTATCACAGTGTTCAAACTCTTGGATACAGCAACCAGGCTAGAGTTTTGTATTCCTGAGTTTATATTCCGTCCAGTCACTTGGACTTTGAGTTCTTTCCTTATCTACTGCTTCTGAAAATGCATATTCCCTGTTATTGTGGGCTTACTTGCAGTGTTACAATCTGGAATCCAGGAGGAGACGCAATAAATAAAAAAATGTCAAACCTGAGTATTTAACTATAAAACTGAAAGTAGAAAAAAAACACATAAAACTTTAAAATTGACTGTTTTCTAAATGCTTTATTCTTGTGCTTATCTCTTTTAGTTATAAGAGGYTGTAATTTGGTTCAGATGTGCCTGTTCTGATCCTGGAATTTGATGGGGTTTTTAATAGCATGACCATATAGAGACTTGAACTTTGACAGCAAGGAAGGTTTTGATCTTATCATCAGCCTGGTGTAGTAAGGGAGATTAGTTCTCTATCCAGCCTGCATCTTGCTAGATTGAAGAAGTGTTTGGACACATTCAGCATTCAGGCTTTTTTATCAATTGTCTTTGATTGCAGCCTCTTCAAAACCCACTTCACGAGTCATCTGAACAAATTACTGGTTTACTTTTAATGCACATTAAAGGGAAAGCAAACCAGCAGATACTGTTTTTGTTAGATTTGTTATTTGGTTTTTTGTGTGTTTGCTTCTGATTTCATAGGATGTTATTGAACATTTGTGCTGTTTTTCACCAGTCTGACATGTTTTCTACCAACTCTTTAGCTGGCTTAGGTTGACAAAGGTACTGAATGTCGGTGAAGCTAAGCTGAAGATTGGCCCTCTGATCTAAACAGTTTCATCCAGCTACAAAAATTCCTGCTCCACACATATGGGGAGAAGGCATATTTTTAGTCTTGTCCAGCTGAATACCAGCTGCTTTGATTTTGCTCCAACTTCCCAAAAGCAGAGAAGGTTGAATGATGAAGCAGAAATAAAGCAAGGCAGGAAGGCTTGGTCAACCAGAAGCACCTCAGGCGTTCTCTCTGTTTTGTCTGCCGTGGTCTCTGAAGRGCCTGTGCTTTTGCATGGATGTTCAGAGAGGTGAATTAACCTGTGCTGCCCTTGACAAAAGTTGTGCCTGTGCCTTCTGCCTTGGTGACACTGCCGAGAGCAGACAGTCGTGTCACTCACGATGCTGGGACAGCACAGAGAGGTGGGGGAATGGCATGGAAACTGTCTGAGATCTCCTGTCACAGAGATACCATTTTCTCAACATGGAGAGAGGCTAAGTGTCTCTCTGTGCAAACTCCCATGGGCCCATCCTCAGTGGCTGATTTCTCAAAGGATTGGGGAAAATTGGGGTCATTCCCATCACCCCATTGATGTTGGCATGGTCTTTAGCACGCTGGGGCTTGTCAACCATGGCAGTTTGCAGGCAGTTTGATGTGCCCTAAATGGGCTTGTTCATGCTTATCTCTATTAGCTGAGGTCCTCACTCTCTCTCTGCTCCTAAATTTTTATGGGAATGTTATGAACAATTATATTATAAGCTTCTGCTTTGGGAAATATGCTTCACCTTAACTATAGTTCCAGGATCCCAAGTTCATCAAGACATGTGTCCCTGTACCCTTTTCTATTCATAGCCCTACTGTCATTTACACTTTCAGGACTTAAGTTTGCAAACCACCTCCATTACTAACAACTGCTTTTGCCAAGCCTCCTATGCTCTGGGAAGCCTCCCATTTCCACTCAGCCTTTGGTGAGTCCTTGGCATCTCCTCACCCCCAGGCCTACTCATCAGCTCACAGCACAGCCAATGGCAACCTCCTCATTTCTCCTACTGGCACCAGCTCCTTTCCAAAACCTCGTCATTGAAGTCACATTGCTGTCTGTGCAGTGAGCAGGGGCTTTTCAGGTTGCMACAGCATTAATAATGTGCCCAAGCTGAGCAGATGGAGCAGGGATGTTTGCACAAATAAAAGCAGCATGTCCAGAAAACAGCAGTTWGCAAGAGCTTGCACTGTGTTCTGGTGAAGAACTTTGATGGAAGGAGAATTACACTGCAGAGGCAGTTTCTCATTGGAAAGGAGAAGTGCATTCCTGCAGTAGGCAAGGCATGGTCACCAAGGGGGATCCCCATTCACACTGCACCCTTTGAGGTTGATTGGTTGAGGTGCACCACATGGTGACTGTATGTGATTCCTCTGCACTTGATGGTTGAGGGAGGAGGTGACAGACTTGGGGAAGAGAAGAGTCTGTCTAAACCCAGGCACACTGTATGGAAACAGAAGGGTGAGCATCAGAGATGAGATTTGTGGTCCCAAATGCTGTGTACAGATAGCACTGAATCTGCTCATTGAGCAGCATCTACAGAGGTAAAATAYTGAGAGAGTTCTGACAAGTCCAAGTGCCTTGCTAACTTTGTTTTCATTAAAAGTTGGTTCTGTGSGGATAAGAGCACAGACATGTCAGAGAGACAGGGAAATGTGCCCACTGTGCAGGCTGCACCTGGAAGGGCCCATCCACCATGGGAAAGAGCTGACAGGAGTTCTGCTTAGTTGTTCTCCCTCTGCTGTGGTTTAACAACTTAAACCTCTGCTTAACATTTTTAAATGCTTACAATTTTTTAAATGTTTGCTTTCTAAACATGACATTTCTACAATCACTTGCAGCTTAAAACCAGTTTTCTTGCTCGAGTGTCCTGTGAAGTCAGAAAGTGGAGCAGAGTAAAGCTGTTGCTCACACAGAACACGTGGCTGGTTTGCCCTGGCTGCACACTTTCCATCTCTGCAGTGACTAAAGCCCGTGCTGCACTGGGAGCCAGTCGTACCCCTGAGCTGTGTCAGTGACACAGGGGTCTGTCACAGCTGCCCAGGGCAGGGCTGTGGCAGAGGCAGCTGTCTCTCCACACAGTGCCCAGCAGCAGGGCACAGGGGGCACATGAGCAGCTCCTATGGGGGCAGTGGGGGAGCCTGCACACTTGCTGGGGTCTGTGTATTTGGCCAAGTGTTCCTTCTTCACTTCCATGCCTAAGAGGGCTTTTACTTGGCACTTCTGTCCATCCCTCTCTAAAGATTCTTGGTTATTTTGGGGGAAAATTCCAGTTTTAAGRACAGCCCCAATGAAGGCTAACTGTTCTTAGATGTTTGAGAAATAACATAGTTTTTGGTTTGAAGCACTGTTCCCTGKAGCTTCTTTCTGAAAATAAAAATAGTATCTTTTTACTAAACATAACAGTGCACGTTTCCAGGAGAAATATAGGGCTGATGTGTTTGTTCATTTTCTTGGAGAGTAAAGCCATGTATTTAAAAGCCTGAATAACCTCCCCAGAGGAGCCCTGACTTCAGTGAGGTGACTCCAGGTTTTTAAACAGAGGGCAGTTCAGGYTCCTGAAACAAGAAAGGGTCTTGTCAACCTTGTGGCTAAAGGCCTGKTTATTTTTGCTGACTGAATGTTCCTTTCCATTGTGGGGAATGTTTTCAGGTATTACCACTCAGCACAAATTGCTGCAGTTTGCTGTAGGTGGCACAGCGTGGTTGGGTCAGGCCTTTCCTCTGGCTCAGGAAAATCATGTTGGGGTGAGCTGCCTGGGCTCACAGCCACTCAGGGCTGGGGTGCCCTGGGGTTGGGGTCCCCTRCACCATTCCCTGGGGCTGCAAATGGGTGGTGGGAGCAAAGCCAGGACAGGGTCCAGGTGCTTTGCCCTGGGCAGGCACAGCCACATGGGTCCCGCCACCCCCACCACACACGGGATCTGGTGGTTAAAACAGAGAGAACAGCTGATAGGAAAGGTGGTCTGAGGGGCCAAATAAGTGCTCATGGAGAAAAGGAACATTGTTTCAATAGGGACGGGAAGGGAGGAAAAACCACACAGATGTTCCTTTCCCTGCAGGGCTGACAGTCACCAGCCTTTTCTTTYTTCAGGGGGAAATACTGCACCTTTGGAAAGGGTTTTGAATGATTAAATTACTAGTTAGTGAGATCCTATGGGACTTGGGTTGGTAACATTTCCTAACATAAAAATTRTCTTGTTGAGAGATTTTTATTTTTGCCCCATTGGAATTTTTTCGTTTGGCATGTCATKTCCAGCTGCCTCTCCAGATGGAGGCAAGGGAGCAGTTGCCAACCCCCTCTGGGATGAGAAGAGGGATGGGAGTGATTATGCAGGAGGCACCAGAGCACAGCTGTTGGGCTGCAGACACGCAAGGCTGGGCTCCCCGGTGCTGCTGGGCTGCCCCTGCTGCCACTGGACACTCAGAGKCCCCACTGCATGGCCAGGCTGGGCACTCAGCAGCTGGACCCCTGGCGTGCAGCCCCTTGGACATTGTGCCTGTTTGCCCAACCCCAGCTGGCAGGCTGCTATTTTTGGAGGCACAGTATTT
>NW_026623452.1:619256-655821 GCF_030028575.1 Malurus melanocephalus
GATATGGAGAAGTTATTAGGATTCTGTCTGTCTGGGCAGTAGATGGGTATTTTTTTTTTTTTTATTTAGAACATTATTTTCTGGGGTTTTAGCTTTCCATCAAGGACCCAGCATGGCACACAGAGTCCAGCAGGCCTCCCTTGCTCCTCCAAAGCCATTTGGTCATGGACGGTTTGCCAAGATAGTGCAGTTCCCCTTCAACCTGATCCTGTTTCATCCCTATGCTTCCCAAAGGGCCAATTTCAAGGTTAAACTTCCTCAGAGTTTGCTATCAGTTCTTACCTGTCTAATCTTCCCTGTTAAAGGCTTGCATTTCAAAGGCTGATAATAACCTTCCTACCAGAGAACTCTGATACAGTTACATCATGCTCTATGTGTCTAAGCTGGCTAACGCTCTGTTATCATTCTCAGCACCTTCTGGGAACAGGACCTCCATTCCTCAGAGGCAGAAGAGATTCCACTCAAAATTCTGCCTTTGCATCTGGCTACGTGAAGCTTGTACTGAAATCCAAGACACAGAGGAAGGGATGAGGGCAAGACAAAGCTTGCAGTGATCAGCCAATCTTCAAAGTCAGCCAGCTTTCCTCTTGCATTCCTGATCAGGAGGCTGGAGCACATGGAACTACTGGGGGAAGAGCCCAGGCGTTAGGACCAGTCTTGCAACCTTTCACACATGCAATAGTTCTTATTCATTTGTGTCTCCCCATTACATTCTGTAGACTGAAGATGGCTTCAGACATGCTTTAATTACAGAGAGACACCTGAAGCCTTTAGAACTGAGATGGAATTACTCACCATTTCCAGGTCTCTTCCCCTGGCGTTATTTTCCCTTTGATTTTGATTCCATGTTGTGCTCAGCATCAAATTTTGCTTATCCAGACTTCAGGGGTAGCTTTCCCCTTTGATTTACCTTGATTGCCAATCAGCCATGTCTGTGGTTTCTCCTTGCCGTGCTTTCCYATGACTTTAGTCCCAGCCTAGCCTGGATTTTCCCCTCTCTGGAACTGCAAGCAGGAGGTTCAGGACACACGAAACCTGTCATCATTCTGTTTCAGGCTGCCACGTTTTTAGTGTGTCTCGTCTCCTCCACTGACGTCGTAGTAGATTCTTTGCAGGTCATTGTGATTCATCTTCCAGTGTTGCACCATCTGAATAAAGCTAGAGAAATCATTCCTGGGGTAAGGCAAGATTCCTGGAATCAGCCAAGATCCACAGAGATCTGCCGAGCTGCACCCAGCTGTGAGGCTGGAATTGGATGAAGAGGGTTCAGTGTGGTGAGTGTATGTRGATACGGACACAGATGGTGCAAGAAACACAAAATTTCCTTTAGCCAAAGGCACTTGACAAACAGGACAGCTTTTCCCAGCATGTCTCGTAATATTTATTCATTCTACATATGTGAGATGTTCCAAACTTTCATCTACAAAATAGCAGGAACAGAATGAGTAGCACTGCCAGCCAAAGGAAAATTAAAGTAAATCCCCAAAGAAGTGATTTATAGGATGTAAATCACTTACAATAATGACTGTAATCCCGTCGAACAAGTTCTTCATTATAATAACTTAACAGGCATCTGTTGATTTTTATATCAGATCATGAATRCGGTCCCTGCAGTTTTATAAAAGCATTTATTTGCAAATGATGTTGAAAACTTGGACAAAGTAAATCTCATCTTCTAAACAGAGGGCAGAGCTCTGCATTCTTTTTCAATTTGGAAGTATCAAGAGCTTGTGAGCCTGCCTTTCTGCCTGCCTGTGACGTGAGCCGAAGGGGCTCTGTCAGCAGTGTCTCAGCAGCGCTGCTCTCGTGCTGTGACTGTAATCAGGGCACTTGTCACCAGATTGTACAACTTCATGTGCAGCAGCTCCGTCAGCATGGACCCGGCTGGCGCTCCCAGCACAGGGGACGTCTGTTTGGGGGGCAAATTAGTAATTAGAATGCTGAGAGCTRCAATTAGAAGTTCGATATTTATTTTGAAGGCTTTGCTGTGATGTGTTAATCCCTTTCTCAGTACAGAAGAATATTTATTTTCTTCTGTACTTAGTGTTTAGCTTTGAAGTTGTTCAGTAACATCTGCTGGTGACCACAGAAGATGTTACAGTTCTGGTACATCAGTTGCAGCTTAGGCTTCATTTGAGGCTCAGTTAGAGACCCTGGGTGTCTGTCTGTTCTCTGGTTCAAATCAACTCTTTTCCCTCTGAAGACCCCAGCCCTTAAGGCACTGGATAAAAATCTCTTACTTTTGGTACTGCAATAATWAGTTGTTTTAAAGAGCATTTAATTACCTGCTTGCCTAAAACGCTGTTTACAGKGTCAGAGAAAACCTTCAGTAAAAAGAAGGAAAAACAATTTAAACAATATAAGAACCTATCCCTAATCAAGCCAAGCACAGGCAAGTTCTGAGAGTTAGGAATGGGCTGACACCCGTATGGTTGTTGTGTCAGTTTGCCTTGCTGCACTTCATCAGGATTCAGAAACAGATCTCAAAAGAGCGAGTAGGAACACAAATATAAACAACATAAGGAAAGCAAACTGGATGTGCTTGGATAAATGGGCAACAAGCAGKGATTTTTCTGCCTGTTTCTCTGAACCCAAACTTTTGAATAAGATTTCAGTGYAAACCAGGAAGCTTGTGGTGAATTTAAGTGTCTGAGGGTGTGAGAACTTGAAGACACAGCTCAGGCTTCCATCTGGCTATGAGGTGTGTTCTCCATCACCACATTACRTCATCAGTCTCAAGAGCATTAATGATTTGCTTGATTGCCTTTTGTTAAYCTTGACTTTTTCCTCCATCACTTCCTCTTGTGTATCTCTTCTTTTTGTAGTTTCCAGTATTTGGCTGTTTGTGGAGTTTGTAAAAGGTGACATTTTGAGTATTAATGAAGGTGTATATTCAACTCATCATATGATAATGGACAGYATTCAGGATCTGCTGGATGTGATCCAAAATCTCACTGAAGTCAGCAGGAGCATTTCTTTTATAGGGCTTTCAGTTAGACCCTGAGCTGTGAATATGGTCTGCCTTTTCACAGGAAATGCTGGTTAGCTAACTGGGGCCTGTTTCATTCCACATGTTACACTTTCTTCTATATCTGTTGTATTTCTGTCTTTTCTTGACATGCCTAAAGAGCCTTCCGTGTTATTTGGTTAGTATTTCCTCCTGCTGTCTGTGTGTAAGACAGTGTCCAGTGCAGTTAGAGTATATTCAGCAGAGTACACGTGTGCTTCACATGTGGGGTTTATTCATCTTTCAGGGCAGGTTGAACATTTTTCTTCAACTTTTTTTTTTTTGTGCTGCAATTAAAATCAGATCTTTCTGTAAAAAAATACCTTATCTGGAGAGTTTGTGTCATGTTGAGGGAAGTATCTGTTATCTACTGTTAACTTAAATGGGTTCTGCCATGAATACAGAGTTGATCTGTAACAAACTGATTCATCTTGACAGACTGACTTGTACAGCAGCTCATCATCCAAGTGGTTCCCACTGTGGCATCGCTTGGGTTTAATTATAAAAAACTGTTCTGAATRGTTGAGAATGGAAAATGTTGGCTTAAGTAAAAGCTCAGATCCCAGAACATTTCTGAAAAATTGAAAGATCTGAGTTGGCATGGGAAGATTTGCGTGCACAGAAGTGTTCCTGAGGTTTAGACCTCACTGWTCATCTGTTACACTCCCAGGAAACTCTTTTAAGTGTTTAAATAGAATTAGTTTTCTCATCTGGGTACAGGGAATGAGTTCCAAAGAGAAGTCTGATGCACAAGCTGAATTATATTAAATACCGTGAAAAGTAAGTCATTTTAATGAAAGCAACCAAGAAGTGTTATTCCCTACTGTACAGCACTGTGTGCCCTTGGTGTTCAGTGTGGACAGTGTTCATCTGGCAAGGGAAAAAATTCCAGATTTCCTGCTGACAGAAGAAAAAATACTAAATGTTGCTGTAGGCAACTTGCCATCACACATTATTTCTTATGAAACCTGTTTTTGTAGTTTGATTTTTGAGTCATGCCATTTTTAAGACRCACAGAGGGTGTGTCAGGGTAGCGGGATGGGTGCTTTATGTGAGGCTCCCAGCACAGGCTCCACACCAGCTTGCTGGGTTCTGTTTCTCACCTGTCACTTGCCTGTGGCTCGTGAATCACTTGCTTTAAGGGGTATTTTATAAATCCCCCACAACAGGTGTCTAAAACTAGATTTAAGTATAATAGGGGCTTGTTTTGGTTTGGTTTTACTCTAATTGGTTTTTCTCAGTAGCTTTAGGCTTAGTGAGTCCCTTAATTATGCATCATCACCTGGAGGCTTTTTGAAGGTTACCACAATGCTTTAGTCATGGCTTTGTATGTAACATATGCATTATGTATATAACCAGCCCCAATTCCTGGCTCTTAAGCCCAAATACTTTGGTTATTTATCTCTTTGTATCTACGTGCGTGTATATAGCAAACCAAGCAGCCTGATATTTATCAAGTTTGAAAAAAAAGAAGCAACATGAAAAGCATATACCATATGGGGAGATAAGCCTCAGTTCCTGATATGGCCAAATCTTTCTGTATGTGCCCAAACCACACTGGACGTCACCAGCAAGGCCAGCACCAGGACAGTAATCTCACCACTGCCCTCCTGCCAAAGGACTCACCTTGGCCAAACTACACTTGAAGCTTTGTATGTAGGGGATGTCTGGGTACGTTCTCAGTCATTCTCTTTTTTCCCCTTTACCAGACACCTTTTATCCTGGCTGTCCAGTTGCTGCTTTGCACAGACAGGTGAGGTAGGCCTGTCAAAAGCATCAAGTTGTGCTCTTGGGAAGCGGGTCAAGGAGGAGCGGTGGCAGCAGCAGGACGTGCTGCGGGCACTGTGGGAGCTGAGCACGCATTACACATGCACAGTCACAGCCAGGCAGGCTGGAGAGCCCGAGGAACCTGTGTCAGGTCATGGATAAATTACTGAAGATACATAAAACAATAGCTGAAATTAACATTTTGCTATTTTAAAGGTCACTTTCAGTTGCTCTTTTTTAACTTTATGTATTTGCTCGGTTGTGAAAGACAGCATGACTCAGTATGAAAGGGGAGTGCTTGCAAAGCCTTTGTGGTTTTGGTAGGTAGGATTTTGGAGTGGCTCCAGTAGRGTTGTATATTGTATGTTTAGTGATCTGCCTGAAGGGAAAAGGATACACAGGAAGTTTGCTGTCTGCCTTTRGCTGCTGCTATCTCTGTTTTTATTTGCTGGGTCTCAAAGTCAGCCTTCAAAAAGCATTTTTTGTACAGGTTAACCCCCTRCTTTCCTTCTGAAACTCTTCTGTAGTTGTGACCTAGTAAGAAAGAGCCAAGTCTGTGTGATGTATGAGCTGATTGCTACTAACACCATATCAGTAAGGTGGCAATTTCTGTGACTTATTCAATGTTTCGTAGCTGAGAAATGGAATAAAGGAAGGTACCTTTAAAAAGTAGGGTAAAGGAATTAATAATTTCCAGCACTGTTGCCCAGTCATCAGAAGTTATTCTCCTCAGCTCTGAATTTACATTTCCCTTGACAGAAACATGCACARGTAACAGATGAAAATGGTTGATTTGCTGTTTTGGATATACTGGCAATTAATTGCAGAGAATCCTACTACTTTGTTCAGACCTGCCTGGAGTGAAAGGAGACAAGGATGTCCTTATTTTGATTTGCTGACATTTATGAGGTTTCAAAAGGGAATGGCTCTTCATTTTCCATTTGCTATTTTCTTTTCAAGTTAACCCCTGGTACTGRAGTGTACAGATGTTGTATAGGAGCCCACTTTCCCCCTAAATAGAAAATCACTTCTGTGTCATACTCTTGTAGTCATGTACTGCYGTGGTACTCTCCATCTCCCAGGCTCTGGAACCTTCTGGAGCCAGCACTACTTCTTTATCCTTTGGAGAKGACAAGTGGAGCTTAGGAACTTTGTCTCTGTGGTTCCCAGACAGCACAGTGCTGGGTACAGCCAGTTAAAATCCAAGTTAATGCAGTGGGTACTGTACCTGTTTGCTGGGGAGAAGGGAAACAGTGTTCTCTTCTCTCCACACCTGCTGAGAGAACAGCATTGAACACCCAGGCTTAAAGGAGGGTGGCCCAGAGCCAGGCAGGGTGAGCCTGGTGTGCCATCAGCAGCTGCAAACTGAAAAGACTGATCATTTTTGAGGGATTTGGTTTCATAGAAGAGGGCACAGATTGGAAGGAGTGGCATCAGTGAGATCGGAATATGCACGTCGGCCTTTTCGAGAAAACAGCCCCTGGCAGCTTCCCCAGTTGGAATATGTTTCAGCTATTCATGGTACTTAGAGGTGGCAAATACTCAGTAATAAACAAATGGGAGTTAATTTCTTGGAGGGACACAGTTTGGGTTGGCAGATCTCTGTTGCTTCTGTACGGCTGAATCTCTTTTTTTAGAGTCAGGCAGGAATTTGGGTCGGTTTCAGCTGACGCTTGTCTTTCTGTGGGCAAGCGCTCTGCAAGCTGCCCAGGGATGAGCAGAGATTCGGAATTACATGTGTCAGCCTACCACCAACTAGCACTGYGGCCAAGGAGGGCCTGGAAAATATAGGTTTCTTTCATTGGGCTCCAGAGRGACTTGCCAAAAAGCCACACTTTTCAGACAAAACATGGAGAATTACATCAGTTCGAAGGCATGCCACGCTGAAACYTCCAACACAAACCAGCTGACTTAAGCATGGCAACATATCCAATTGCACCACGATTATAGAGCTGTCATCAGCTGTGGCAGGCACCGTGAATGCTTCTGTAATGACCATGGGCACCAGCGCTCCCAGGGCTTAGAGAGAACAGGAGCTTGTTTGGGAGGGCAGAGAACCATTGAATAGGTGTAGGGTGAAGAAATACATCTCTGCATTTCTTGGCACCATTTACCGAGGGTTTGGTGTTTTTTCTAATTTCTTGGCACCATTTGCCAAAAAAACGCGACAGGCACGTGGTCTTAAAAAAAATTAAATATCCTTTCAGAGAAAATAAATATAGTTGAGTAAATAGTCACTCTGTTGCTGAGAGACTCTGGACCAACAGGACTGTAGAAATGCCTTGACAGAGGTACAGATATAGCACCTTTGGCAGCTTCAGTTCAGAGTCAGTAGGTGCTGTATAAGTTTAGGATGAGGAGGCAGACCTTGGCCCTAAAGATCCTAGTAGCAAAAGTTTATCTGAAAGACAGCAATCGCAGAATCACTGATATTTTTGTTGGATTGGTATGTTTTAAAAAGAGCTCATCCATGCATGAGAGTGATGTGAGTGCCTGTGCAAAAAAAAAATGCCTTTTCTCAGTTCCTCCTGGATTCCCAAGCGCTTTAGACTGGATTGCTTCAGAGTCACAATTGTGACCCTCACCTCTGCCACYGGCATGTGAAATATTCTACTATACCCTAAAGAGAGGGAAGAAACACATGCTTCCTTCTCAACTCCTGGACAAACACTTTGCCACTGGAGCTGCTCCTACCCCATGTGTTTCAATGAGCTTGCTTGGGAGGTTCCTCTCTCCCAGGCTCCTGCTTGTGTTACACTCACAGTTTGCTAGCAGGCAAGCTGGGTGCTAAAGTCAGTTTGATGTAAACTAAGGCGTGTGATTTAGCACCCAGGAAGATTAACAGCTGGAACRTAGTTCTGAGAGGAGCAATGGAGTGTATTTTTCATAAACCTTTCTGGAAGATATGTGTTCAAAATGCAAGTTATGGTGCTTCTTKTGATGCAGCTGAAGAAACGTAGCTGTCTCTGACATGAAAAAACCTTGGTCAGCTTGTGTGGCCCACAGGCACTTCTGGACTCAGGATCTCTCCAGCTGTGGAAGTGCTACACRCAGAGAGTGGTGAGGCAGTGGAACARGCTCCYCAGGRCAGTGGTCACAGCACCAAGCCTCACAGAGCTCAAGAAGCATTTGGACARTACTCCTGGGCACACGGTGTGGCTYTTGGAATGTCCTGTAGAGGGCTGATGATCCCTGTGGGTCCCAAATCMRCATATTCTGTGATTCTATGAGATGGGAACACATAGGTTGTTGCTGACAGCTTCTTCTCAGAGACCCCATACTTTCTGGAATCCAGGTTAGTCCATGAGACGGGCTGAGTCTAAGGGAATTGTGTGTCAGGGTAAGCATAACTAATGCTCTCAGAGACCTTCCTGTTACRGCTTTGAAGGCAAGTACAGTATCTCTAATGGTTTCAGTTCCTGCACAGCCTTGAGCATTCAAACCCATGCTGTCAATACAGCAAGGGGGATTGGTTGCAAGCCTGATCCAAGAGATCATTAATCTTTATGAAATATATTACAGGATCTCCAATTTTTACCATATCAGTTCCTACATGAAGCAGATACATCTAGGCAAGYAAGGGAAATGGTGCTTCTCCTTTCCAACAACTCCTGGCCCCYCTGGGGTTTGGCTTATGTGAACCGATGCTCTTTGAAGTTTTTCTGCTCTAAGCAGCATTGCAACATTTCTGTGATGCATTGRTTTCATCTGTTGAAATGCACTTTATTACTGTCATCAACTTTTGAAGAAACAGAGGTATTGTTCTGAGTGGCGCCCCATGAATTAGGTAAGTTAGGAAATGCAGATGTCTCCTGAGGTTTATTAAGAAGATGGAGTGGAGCTATTAAAGGGATGAGCAATGTGCTGTACCAAGGCAATGTAAATTCTTTGTCAGCAACTTGTGGGTATCTCCTGTACCAGATGGCAGCACTCAGGAGAATGAGTGCATGAGTGGACCCCATCAAACCYCCAAGAAGGTTTTGCTCATTTCCCTGCCTTGTTGACTCACTGTGTTGTACCACAGTGTGAAGCTCTGGTGTACAGCATCAGTCTGGTGACACTGTGCTCTGGCTGTCATTGGTCTTCAGGAGAAGCAGGAGGTGCTGATATGGCAGAGCTGAATCACACAAGTCAGACTGAGTTGGACCATTTCCCTCATGGGTCTGGCTCAATGATTCCTCCACTTCCATGGAAGAGGAGCTACTCGGTTTTGTTTGAAACTGTGTGTCTGCCATTTTTAGTCAGATGGGAGAGAGGGTCTCAAGGTGTGATTCAGCTGACTCTATGAGTTTTTGGTGGGACCAAAGTTCTCCAATGGTGGGAGATGAGTAATAGTAAAACTGAGAGTATTCTTGAGTATTTCTGCAGAAGCAGCTCGTTGAATGACACAAACCACATTTTGCTGGTTCTGTTGCTGAGGAGTAAAACCCCTTTGAGCAAAAAAACATTGCTTTATTAGGCTGTGATGCCAGTTTGTGAGTCCTCCCCGGGACCACTGGCTGCAGATTGAGTAGAGGACATGGAGTGTCAAGCATAAARGCATAAAAGTCATGTATTTTTAACTCAAACAGTTCATGCAAAGTCTGGGATGGAGGAACTGTTTGGGTTTTGTGAAAGAGTAACCCTCATTTGAATTTCAGCTCTGGATGAATTCACACTCCTTTACTGAACTGCCTGCTGGCTTTTGGCATTGTGCCCCTGGGATCTCTGTGCATGTTTATTTGATTAATAATTTGAAGTTGACTTTAGCTCTGTTGCTGAGTGGAAGCACTGTGACACCATGGCTAACAATAAAATTATTGTTGAGTTTCTTTAAAGATCATATAGTAGGCTCTCAGTTACAGAATCTTGTTTCTTAGGGTAGAGGTGTGCGTATGTAAATTTTCTCTTTTTATGTCTATAAAAAGTTTTCACATGATTTAGGCAAAACCTTAGCTCAGGGGTAAAGCATTTTATTCGTTATTGCTGGAGATTGTATGTCAGCTGCACAGTTTCTGACATGTTCACACTGGTCAGATTTGAAGTTTCCAGCTCATTTCTCCAGGGTTAAGTTTCTTGAAGTGTTCTCATCCTCCCCAGTGAGTTTCCCCAGGGCAAGTAATATTTTGCAGTATGTGGGAATTGAAGTGATATGTCTTTATCCAATGTTTTGTTAGCTCCATTGTTTGTATGCATTGGATTGCCTAGGAAACCATAATAATCTTGTTAAAATAAAGATTTAATCTCTGTGTGGCATTGGGGCTAGTTCAAAAGCCACACTAACGCTGGCAGCCCATCACAGAGCACATTAATTTCGACCATCTCKCTTTCCAGGGGGCAGCTGAGCTGCGGCACCTCCCGGCCCTGCCCTGCAGAGCTGGGCCCCAGCACAGCCCCGCGGTCRCTGTGGTGCAGCAGGGCTGGGCTCCAGGGCACACCACCTGCAGCCTTGTGCAGCTGCACAGAGCCCTGAGGAGAGCCCTGCGTTAGCATCTCCTGCAGGACCAGCCGCAGGGAGTCTGTGCAGCAGAGCTCCCAAGGACACAGAGCCAGCTGCAGCAGTCWCCAGCTCATAGCTGCTGCCTCTCTCAGCCTCTTCTGCGCCCAGAAGAGTTGGAAGTGGAATCATCTGCATTTCCCTGCGTTTGGGCTGTGGCCAGCTCACTTGGTATCTGAATGCACTTTTATAAGCTCTGTTCTGCTTAGTGTTTCCCCAGTGACATCTGCTATTACGTTTTTTAGCAAAGGAGTAGGCTGCCTTCTCTAGCTCACTGGGAGATCCCTCTGGTGTAGGCTTTCCAGGAGGGAATCTTCTGTGGCCTCCATCATCTCTTCCACAAAACTGTCCTGAGTGACTGGGGCTGCTGTGGCCAGACCTATCATCCACTCCTCTGGATGCTGACACTGTAGTTGGCTGTTCCTCTTCTCTTGGTCATAGCTTTTAATTTTGGATTGYGTCAGGTCATTTGTACATATGTAGTTAAGAAATGAAACCGAAGCACTGACCTCTGTTGACATCCAGCAGCTCCTTCAAACAGCTCCATGCTTTCTTCTCTTCCCTGGCTCTTAATTTCCACTTTAAAGAGCAGGCTGCTGCTCAGAAGGCAACYGAGYTACTGATAGAATAWAACCTGTCCCAGTTTGAAGATAATSAACAAAGCTAGTCCATGAAACAATTTCAAAGCCCTATCAGATCTGGACACCAAAGAGTAGGCTTTGATTATTTAATCTATCAAATTACCAATTTTGGGGCATTTGATTTGTTATTTCTGCAAATTAGAGGCCAGATGCTGCTGCTCTTAGTTTTTAGYCTCTTAAAAATAGAAGAGATTACTGGCAGAGGAATGTGCTGCTCAGGCAGAAGGATGCTGCTTAACCCTTTCTTTAAGTCGTTTCAATTGCAGTTTASTGTTTCTTTCTGTGATAATACACCTGCAGATAGGTGAGCACATCAGAGCTGTCCGGTGCAGCAGAAAACACTCGCTCTACTCTGGGCAACTTCTTTGGTGCATCCTTTTCTGTCTCMTATTTTTCTGCTCTCACTCCTGCCCTCAGCCCAAGCTGGCCCATCCTGCATTTTCACAGTATTTTCATTTCAGCCTCTCTGTGTTGCCTTTAGTTCATCTCCTCATTTCTGTCTGGTCTCATGCYGGCCTCCTGCTCCTACTTTTTCCAGCTCCATGGAAATCTGTATCCACTGCCCCATGTTCTCCTGCCTGAGAGGAATAAGCAAGGCTTGTGTCTGTACCAGGGTGGGTGGAAGGAGAAAGAGGAGCCGTGTGAGCCGCTGCGTAGGATCACTGCAGCCTTGGGGAGAGGGCTGGGAGAGGCAAGCAGGGCAGCAGGAATAGGCTGGGTGTCAAAAACATCCCCACTGAGCTCTGCAGGGCATTCTCCAGTGTGCTGGGAGGCACTGGGTGCACTGGTGCCTCTCCAGTATCCTCTGGAGAAAAGATATTGAATCTTGCACTGGGAAAAGCTGCTCACCTTRTACCACTGGGTGGGTGAGGCTGAATTATGTGATGGGCAAGTCTGTGTTTATGTATTTCTGATGGGATTAAAGAGCCTGTGTTTGACCTGGACACTTCCCATGCTTTSGGTTGTTTGAGAAACCTCCCCTGGGGAAGGGAGGTGTCTTCAAGAGGCAGAGTTTTCTGTTATGTAAAATAATAGAGAATAATCTCTTGTGTTATGTTTTACTGTCTATATTTGCTCAGCCCAAATTAATTCAGCATGTTTTCAGGCCAAGAGAACCTTGCTGAGCCAGAAGTCAGCAGCAAATTTGGTAGTAGATACATTCTTTTCTTTCAGCAATGCAAACACATTAAAGCTCAGGAGTAACAGCCCCTGGTGGGGGAAATTTCATCCTGGAAGGGAGGCTTGGAAGAATTCCTAACAGTGGGGCAAGGAGCCTGCAAGAAACAATGAGATGACACATCTCCTGCTGCTGCTCTGCTCTCTTCTCACTCTCCTGAAAGTTGGTGTTGAAACACTTTTTCTTCTTCTGCTGACAAGTGCTTATTACGGCCTGATTTTTGGTGAGAGGAAGTTTGGAAGTGAGTATTTTTTGTTTATCATTGTCAGTGCCAGCCTTTCCCCAACTACACACTCCCAGCACCCTCCTACCAAGCAATCTTGGTATTTCATCCCTGCAAACGATGCCATTYGGTGGTGATGAGCCAGTGTGTGTGTCACCACCCAGCTGTGGCCTTGCAGAAGGACAAGCACCMGCACACTGTCATTTTGCACCAGCTCACACACAAAAAGGAAAAAGGGAATTATTGTATATCCTGCTGTGATGCAGAGGACACCAACCTTTGAGCAGCACTGTTTTAACAATGGATGTAGGCCAACATGTAGCCTCCTGCCACAAACCCAAGGCAAGCAGTGAGTTTTTCCAGGAAATAAATGTTCCTGCAGCAGCTGCACCAGTGGGTATCCCATGGCCTCCTTCACCTCATTCAGTCCTTTTGGACTCCATGATCTTGGAGGTCTTTTCCAACCTTCATGATTTTCTTTTCACCTGTCTTCTAATTATCACAGAGCAGAAGAACTAGGGAGATATCTCTGGGGAAATGATCCACTTTCCTCTTAGCAGGAACAGGACAAAACTGGAGCAAACCACTTGCTCAGGACAGCACTTCTGTCCTTCCATCACTGCAGTGTCACTGAGATGGTGTCTCTGTTTGTACCAGYAATTCCATTTGCCCACTGCAAGCAGTACAAGGACTTTATTAAACCACATCACCAGAAATGCCAGCAGGGGATTCTGGTCTTTTGGAGGTTTTTTTTTTAATTTAAAAAATCCCAGAAAGTTAACAGGCCTTTAAAGTCTGTCTCACCCATTTGTCAAACACACATAAAAATAACAAGCCTGCTGTTGTTTGAGGTCCCATGGGAGCTGCCTGAGCTAAGCCCCAGCACAAGGAAGGTAGTGCTGAAAGAATGCCTGAAAGGGTTTCACAGCATGAAGAGGTAGTGATTAACCACCACGGCTGATCATCGCCAGGCTTTGGCAGCCTGCAGCTACATGCTGCTGGGCTTTATATCATAGGAGCTGCAAATTGTGTATGGGCTGAATGATGGAGCTCTGCTGCAATGTCATCCCTTGGTGGGGTGGGAAAACCTACTGCCCAATCCTTCATGGACAGAAGAGAAATGAAAGCCCAGACATACCAGTCCAATTAACATTCAGTTTTCCATATAGCCAGGGCAGTACATTAACCAGAGATAAAGACCTGAATGCATTCATATTTCAGTCAAGATCCTCTCTCACACAGCTGTTGTGCAGAAAGTTCCTCTTCGTTCATGCCTGGAGTGGCAGCCACTGCTGAGATGGCTGCAGCAGCTATGGGACCCCACAGCCCCATGGTTTTATGGCTGGGCACAGCAAGGAATGCCACGTTCCACTGCACTGGCCCTCAGTTGCAGGTAGCATGTAAAGCACTACAATTAGCTCCACAGGGGCTGAGCATGTGATTTATAGTCCCATTAATAAAAACAGTTTATTTGTTATTGCAGTGTATCAACAGGGTTGTAATCTATCAGGTGKATACAGGACATGAAATTATAGATGATAGGTGTGCAGAAAATTGGAAAAGGAGGAAGGAATTATTTGTAAAATCTCCTGATCTTACGCATATATGAATTTTCCTGGGGGCAGTTTGGTATCTTTTATTTGCTGTACACAAGCCTCAATAAACCCTTGAGAGACGGGGAACCTCTCACCTTTCATGCTTGCCACCAAAAACTTTTTCCACGTGTTGCTGAGGTTGGATGTACAAAGCCATACCACACACAGCCCCTCTAAGAGCAGGGGAGTGGATGTTTGCTGGGTGGAGGTTCAGCACTGTCTGGGGCTCAGCAGGAGGAACCCTGATGAATGCTTGGAGACCAGCACCAGCAGCATGGGACAGTTGAAGTCAATGCTTCTAAAAATTGCCTTTCAAAAATTGCTTCCGAGTCTGTCTGAAATGATTTAGAAAATGTTTACAACTGCCTTTCATGTTAAACCAATAGCTGAAATACAAAGGCTGGTGTTCCCAATATCACCCCTAAATAACTCCCACACACCCCCCAGGGGAGTCATGACACTGAAAAAGCACAAAACCCTCAACAGGCAAAGGCAAAACAAAAGAAAAATGCAAATGAAGACCCCCAATCCCACAAAGTTCAGTTCTCAGAACTTGTTTAACTTGTGTGACCTCTCCCATTGACTCCTCTAAGACAATCAGCATGCTGCAAATTAAGCACAGGCACAGATGTTGTTCCTGAAAAAGTCTATTTGTGGAACAAATTATTTATAATAGGAAATGGCATCTGTGTCAATTTAAGAAAAGCTATATATGCACCAAGCGAGGATAATGGTGTTTTATTGTCTGAACTGCAGTGGGGCTCAAGGTGAGCTCCCCACGAGCAGAGTGGTGGCTCTGCAGCCCCAGAGAGGCACAGAGCAATGGCAGCCTCCCTGCTCCTTGCCTTGGGGATGCTCAATCTGTCAATCTATTGCCAAGTCTATCACTCTGRTAATTTTAGTGGGAGCATTTTTGGCATCACCATGCCCCAGGCCTGCCTTTTTCAGTTTACACAATATTTGAAATGTAAAAGTAGAAATCCTRTGTGATAACCCTGAAATTCTTTAAGGAATTACTGGTACTCAATTGTAAGACTGTGAAACARCAGAGGGGAGGAATAAAACTCTGGCAGTATAGGGAGAGAAGTGTCATTTTTTAAATTCTGAAAAGATTTAAGGTYTTTGAATCCAATGAGTTTAGTTGGRGCCTTCTGCATGGCTTCCTGACCTCAGCTATAGAGTTAACTCCTGAAGTATTAGAAATCTGTGAGCCTTAATATTAAATTTTGCAACACTTCAGACTGTAAGCTGCCAGGAGCTGCMATGCAGCTTGTGAGCCACGGGAGGGRCAAGTTTTTATTGCCATARAATCATTATTTTTTCCTCCCCTCCYTCATAKAAAATASSGCCACAAATGTGTYRTCACACATGGGCACTGCCAGCAAGGCCTGTGAGATTTAACCCCTGTGTTTGAGGGTTTTTGCTATTGTGCTGATGATGTCTAATAATTAATAGCAAAATCAAAAACTTTAAGAAAAACAGGAATTTTGGTTTGAAAAGCCATGTTTATGTGTGCATTGTTTAAATCAATAGCTTTTTCTTACTAATGGCAGCACAATGAAGTAATTGCAAAACTCAGTATTGTGACGAATTGATATTTTTCATATCAAAACAAATGGAAATCTCAAAGCTGACTGGATTAAATTGAAGAAGCCAATATTACAGCATTTTTATTTGYTGTTATGTGTGGAAATTCAGTGTCATCTAATTTTTGTTACTTTTTGTGCAATTTCATGTCTGTTGAAACCACCGCTTTCCAATCTTCTTCTCCTTCCCCTGGGATAGCCTAGTGTTAAAACCCTAAAACACACATAATTTTTCAGTAAAACCAATTACTGGTTTTGCTTTGTTTATAGTCGAGATCAGCAGTACTTGATGGCCTACCTAAATTATCACAGACTCGATTTTTATGTAGTGTGAAATTATCAGAGAATCAAACTCCCCACCGTGGCAGATGACTCAAGATTGTAATAAATACTCTGGGTGAAGAATTCTGCTGCGTGTTCTTCATCCCTTCCTCTTATCTGCCAAACACTTCCTCAGGAGCAGTGGGTTTTGCAGGTGAGATGCTCTGAGCTGAGGTTACCCTCCCAGGAACAGCACCCCAGAGACACCGTGCAAGCTGAAGGGTCCCCACATCCCCCAGTGCTGCTCCTGTGCAGGGAGCACTCACAGGCAGGAGCAGCAGGGTCTGGGCTTTAATGGGCCCTCAGTGGCAGTTTCTGAGCCATAAAAAGCAGGTTTGTRTTGGAATAAGACCTTTGAARTGAGACACCCTGTGATGGTGTGCAYTCTTATCTGTGCAATAAATGCGTGATTTTTATATTCAGTGGCAGGCACGTGGTTACCGAAAGGCCTCTGAATTGCTGAAGAAAAGTCATTTAATTGAAGTCAAATATGGAAATACGAGGCAGACCCAAATATGAAGAAATTAAGTGTATTCAGCTGATCTTATTCTAGCAAGGGGTTTATTTTTAACTTTATGATTATGGATTTTTATAGTGTCACATCAACATAAAGGGCTTTTCTTCACAGCGAGAGCAGTACAGAGGAAGTCCAAGTAAATGAGATCCAGTGTCCTTCAAGGAAGCAGTGGTAAACATGTTCTCAAAGATGGRAAAGTTCAAATATAAACTAACTGTGCTTGCTGTGGAGAGAGAAAATAATACATCGATTATGTTTGAGAAGACAGCTGGTTGAAGACCAAAATCAGTATTGTTATCCCCAAAGTCTGCCACAGTGATATTTCAGAAAGCCATTCAAGCCTCACATGGCACAGATAGACAAAAATAAATCTGATAGGCTAAGTTGGTTTAAAACCAGACAGCAGAAGCCCTCCAGATACATCAGTCTCACTAGGAATAGGCAAAAGATGAGGGGGAAAGGAAGAAGAGCTTTTGGGGCAGAAAGTTCCACAAAACTAATAGTGACTGTGGTTGTGCAAGTGAAACCTCCAGCAGGCAGGAAGGGCACTTGCCTGGGATCTGTGTGGGATTCTGCYSYCCTGGCTGCCACAGCCAAGGAGCCRCTGTMCCTCTGTTAGCACTGTCTGTGCTTTGGTGTCCTCAGGAGCTTGAGATAGAATTAGTAGAAGCATGAGCCCTGTGATTCAAGCTACACTTGTCTTGCAACTGATTTTCACCCTGCTAGTGAATACCAGATAGCTTTGTTGTTCAAAACAATAATTTAGCATCAGTGTCTGGGCTTCAGCCTGAGTAAACCTTTTAAACAGTCTGTTTAAAGAGGATTAGAAAAAGGAGTGCTGTTAGATCAGACCAAGTGATAGAGGTGCCAAGGGCTAAAACATTAGATTTRGTTAAAGCTTTCAGTAACACAACTGAAGTTAGTTCTGAAGTCTACACTCCATCTTTGATAGAGTGCATTCTCTAAGTGGTCCCATCCCAATGTCTGTCACACAGCTCTTGTATACAGAGGCAGAGCAGCAGAGAGGAACGGCGTGGCTTTCTCTGGTTAGAAATGAACCCCCATTTTTTTCTCCCACTTTGTGCCAAAGCACAAACTGTTGCTGCGGCTGAACAAAGTTGAAAATCCAGCAGGTACTCCTTCCCCATCCACACTCAGCAGGGAAGTTTTAACACTAGGCTTGTATTTGGTTCTCCCTGCTTAGGGGCAAGGGTCCCCACTTGGTCAATGGGATTGTGTTGTGGGTGTTGTGGTCAAGGACCCATCAGAGAACAATTGCCCCATACTCAGGTGCAGAGGATCTTCACAGCTGTATGTTCTATTCACAGACAAATGCAGGTGACTTTTTGTTCCTAGCCACTTGCTTTCAAGTTTTCCTGTGCAATTTGCTGAATTTAAAGTGTCAGAAAGAGTGTAACAGGTACCCAGCTTCCAAGGGTGGCTGTTGGACTCGAGAAAGTAGTGCTGTGTAATTTTAAAAAAAAATCAGCACGAATATGTTCTGCTTTAATATTGTTACAGATTAGTTCATTCTAAGGCAGTTCTTTAAGGAAACAGCTTTTGCTTTCTCATTTGTTGAGGATGAATTGGTACAGTAGTTTCCATGGGTACAGTAGGGTCGTTTATTCAATAGATTTCTAATAAACAGCTATTTGGCTTCTTGTTCAGAACTCATTTTAGCTTCTGGACATGCAGCTCCATTCTGCAGATATTTTATGACCAGCTTTTCTGTTATTATTTTTTAACATATTGTCCAAGTCGTTCCGTGAGCACCAGAACTAATGCAGTCTGGTTTTCTAGGGCTTTGTATTTCATGCACAATTGACTTCCATGTCAGAGAAGGYGTAGGGTCCCACTGAAGCTATTCTGAGCTCAGGGTGTTTGTAGTGGCTGTCCCCTGCTTGTTTTTCCCAGGAGTCAGTAAGACGAAGGCTCGCTGAGCCTTTCCCATGCAGACAGTTCTTCACTCAGAGGGTGCTGAGGCCCTGGCACAGRGCACCCAGAGAAGCTGTGGATGCCCCAYCCCTGGAAGTGTTCAAGGCCAGGTTGGAAGGGGCCCTGAGCAGCCTGGYCTGGTGGGTCCATCCCTATCTATGGCAGGGGGTTTGGAACTAGATGATCTTGAAGGTCTCTTTCAGCCMAAACSGTTCTGTGATTTTTTTTTATGACTCATGGCAGCATGCTGAAGGTGTCTCTTCTCCCTGGCCTGCACTCCCTCATTTCCCAAGACTGGCAGGAGTGTGTTAATACCCATCTCATTTGGTCTCTTTGATAGTCCTGGTTTGAATCCACCAGCACATTCAGCCCCACCCTAGAGGATGGACTGGCATAGATAGGAAACCTTGCTCTTCTTTTCCCTTTCTTTTCACTTGTTCAATTCACTTGCGTGTATGGGCTCATTTCATGGATGGTACAGACGCATTACACACTGTCAGCCATGTAAGACTGCACACAGAAAACCTCACCAAGGAGCATCAGCACCTCTGTCACCAACTCAGCAGCTGCAAAGACCTGCAATGACTTCTTCCCTGTTTCCAGCATCACAAAGCAGCAGTGGTCTGTATTACTGCAGGACACTGCTGAAAGGAATTGAAACCAGCAGCAAGCTCCCAGATGCCAAGGGTTTCCTTCCCCAGGCATTTGTATTGAAGGGCAGGGAGGTGATCCCACAAGAATAGCATGTTAATTTAATTAATTGAGGGGACACCGAAGCTTGGGGCCTCCATGTGTCTAATGTAAGCAAGTTCCTATGARTCAGTGAAAGGAAACATCTCTAGAAGACTGGCAGAACTGTCATGAGGTGCTGAAGGAAGACATGGGCAGATGGATCATGCAGAGCAACTCTTGGTTATGTGGGAGAACGATAACAGAAAACGATCAAGGCAACACTGTCAAAAGCTTTGAAGGCTGAAAGTTTGGTTATYCATGGTGTGAAATGGGGGTAGGAGAGTGTCTCCTCATAAATCACTGCCTCACTGATACTGGCACACAAATGCCACCCCTTCTTGTAGCTGTTATTTCCTGTGTGCGGAATGCAGTGCTGTGAGCCCTGAAATGTATCAGAGGGACACAGGAGCTCGGAATGAAGTGAGATTACCCTTCAACTTGCTAATGAAGACTTGAGCTGCTTTTTCTCTCTTCAAAGAGATTAGAGCAGCATAAACACAGAGTGGCCAAGCAGCTAACCTGAGAATTAGAAGGAAATCAGCTCCATCAATTGTTGGTTATGTGCAGCAGTTCCATGGTGTTAGTGGGGATTTTGGAAAAGGCACTGTGAGAGTGCGCCCAGTCAGAGGCTGGTCCTCCCCCAGGGCCCCTCCAGTCAACTGCTTCCACATCGGTGGTTTTTAGGGCTGGGAGCACTCTTCAGCTCCCCCAAACAGTGGGAATTCAGTTCAATTTGCTTTCTCCTATTTAAACTGCACAGAATTGTACTTAATGTCCTTTTGAAAAGCTCGCACWACCCAAAATCGGTTCCTGCAGAAACAGATTGGCTTACTCGGAGGACATTCTCTGGGGAATATACATCATCTCACCACTAGTATTTTCTCCTGAGCACACCAGGAATTTATATGACTCTTTCATAGTCAGCAAGTTAAAAGCAGAGTTCAGCTGAAACAGCCGGGTGGGYCATTGATCTGAACCCAGATGGAGCATCCTAAGGGAATTAAAGGCAAATTGTCGAATTACCCACCACCACAACAGGCGTGGAAAAGTCAATATATGGGATGGGCTCTCCTTACCAGAGAGCCTTAATGAGRGCACTGCTCAGGCTGTCTTGTTATCTATTGCCTCTGCCCAGGGCTGACAYTAAGCTGCATTTATTATAATTGTTGTTGTTTCAGTGGTGGTATAGGATAACTTTGTAGGTTTCCATGGATTCGTTTACAKGCAGAGGACATGTTCAGGTCTCACTCACCGGGTGTTGTAAAGAAAAAGCTGAATCTGTGTCACCTGGACAAGCTGTCTGTTACTGAGCTGGGCTGTGCCATGCTCTGCAAACATCCAGTGTGAGCTCTATCTAGAATGCACTTCTGCACATCAGCATCCAGCAGTGTAACACACGGCTTTTCATTAACAGGAGGCACAGAAGTTACTGTCCTAATTAAGCTAATCACTGAGCTTCTGGGTTATGGAAGATCTCTGGAGATGCATTTAGGCACAACAAGGTCACAGAAGGGTATTTGCATTAGGAAGAGGGTTCTGGTTAAGGGACAGTGCCAGGAAGAAGAGCTTGGCCAAGCCCCAGGTCCTGGTTGTAGGAGGCTGCAGGTGACCAGTCCCCAGTGAGCCAAGCAGGACCCATTGTTGGCTCTGGGCTGGGTTTAGTGGATCTGTGCTCTCAGTCTTCTCTTCCCAGAGAATAAAATGTTATTCTGATTCTTGCTTCAGTCTTAAGAGTATCATGTGGCAATTACTGAGGTGCACCCCAGTTAATAGAGAAAGTGCCAAASTTATCTTGTGTTCTTTCTGCCCCATGAATGTTTTGTGATTCCTCTGCTACCCTGGATGTCTTGTTCACTTTATTTCATGTCCATCCACTGGACTTTCTTTGCTTCTGATTTGATCATCTTCTGCATTTATTTTAGTCTTCAACATCCAGGACATTTTGTAACAGGAGTCAGGTTTTTCATAACTTGGCTGTTTAAAATAGTGTTTCCTTTTGTCTGTTCTAAATCTTCTGCCAGATCTGAGATTATTTTGATTGGCTTCAAACATTTCTGTTAAGAGGAAAAGGTGAATRGCAGCTGCTTGTCAATCTCTCTGTGCATCCCTATAAATTCATTAATTTGTCAAGGTGTTTAATGAGGATCTCAATCTGTATTCATGGGAGGACATTTTAAGGAGATCAGAATTTATTACTCSTGTCCAATTCACTGGTGCAATGTACTTTGGATAAAAATCTGACAGGAAAAAAAAGGGAAGTTTTATGTTGGGTAAGTGAATCAAGTACATGCTTTTAACAAGTATCCATTTCTCCCATCATTCAAATTTGGACCAGAGCCAGAGATGCTTCAAAAGCAGCAGAAACCCCAGCTCAGGCAGGGGGAGTGTGCCAGTATCTCAGGGTAACCAAAGTCTTTTTTTAGTTGTTTTAAATGAATTTTTAAAAAGAAGGAGCACATGTAGTTTCCTCTCTGTTTTTCCCCAGTGTAGCTACAGCCAGAGTGCAGTTAAGCATTCCAGTTCCCAGCTAGTATTTTCTTTGAGGTGCATTTTTGATCTCTGCTCCCTAAGCACGATGACAGCCAGGGGCAGATGCAAATGTCCTCAGTCACTGATGTATCCAGCTGATAGTCCTGAGAGGCACAAAGCACCCAGGCAGGTTGTCTTTTAAGGTTTTATAGTGCTTGCAGATTTGAAAGTGATTTATGTTTCATTCATATAAATTTYAAATGCATGTGTTATGTGTACATCTTGGAATGGAATTGGTGAGGATGGGAGACGAGACACTTCTCAAATTTTTGCAGACTCTTTCCCAAGCCTTCAAAATTGTATTTCCTCTAGATGAGGTTCMGATGAGTTTTAAGTGTCCATTGGTAGTGTGGAGGTGACTGTCAATTTCCCAAAGCAAACAGATCTTGTGATAGATTTTCTGTGCTGGTGATAGTCATGGTGTGACTTACACACAAGTAGTAAATCAAACCAGTAACATGTAACATGTATAGTCCACAAAGTAACAAAAAATGCTTCTGTCTGTTAGAAAATATATTCAGATATACTTGAAAAAGGTCTAAGTACTGGACAAGGTCTTTTTTCTACCTTAATGAAATCAAGCAAAATCAACTAGTAATAATTCAGTAGTAGTACAGCTATAATTTGGATGTCCARGGGTTGTGGTGTCTCAGTGCTTTGACTCATTCTAGTTTTGAACTGATCCTCTTCATAAGGCTGAAACACCAAATCAAGGGACAGGACGCTTGGGCTAGGACTGGTCTGGTGCCTCGACTGCATCCATCTATTTAGGAGGAAGTCTTCCTACTTACGTGATTTTCTGTGATTTAACACTCCCTAAGTGATCAACCTCCTCTCCTTGGCTGCAGCCAACTCTACCTGGGGGTTTCAGGTGAGCTGCAGCCAAGCAAGGCTCCCAAGCCCACAGAATCCGGTGTTTTTATCCCAGTGTGGTTATAGCCAGTACATGCTTAACAACCTTTAAAAAAAAACAAGCAAAACTTTGAAGGTAAAGGTTGGACAAGATAAGCTTAAATYTCATTTTAGGCCTCTTTCTGTATTTTAAAGCAGAAGTAGTTAAATGGTGCTGAGGTCTTTTGGAAATTCAGCTTTATCTAGATTTTTATATTAGGACAAGGCAAAGTTAGCAGTGTTTAACAGAGCAGGTGCCATCAGATGGGACAGGAGCTAAAATTTGCTACTGGATTGATTTTTGTAATATCTGCAGGGAATATGAATTTCTTTTCCTTAACAACTGCTCAAATGTGTTTCTTTTGAGGCAGGCACCTGGGGAAAGAAGTGCCATGTGATTATCCTTAGAATAATCCCCATGCATTGAAGGGCTGAGGGAGTTCTTTATTACCCACATCYTTCTGACTGCTCCTAATTTCTAGAAGTGTGTTGTAAAGTCTTAATATTATTTTAGAATAGCTGTACATAAGAGAGCCATATTTCATCTATATTAAAATAGCAACTGAGACCAATTTGTTTATAATTCCAGTAACAGATGTSCATGTTATTGTCTGTATGTACATTCTTTCCACTCCCAGCTGTCAGATGCACACATTTGCTGCATTCTTGCTGCATCTCAACACGAGCTATGTACAGTCATCTCTACCTATTTCTCCTTTTCCTACTGGTTCCATGGGAGCAAAATATTTTTACAATGAGACAAGTTATTTTCTGACGGCACTGAAAGAGAGAGAACTAGAGATTAAGGGCTTTATACAGACTTAGATAAACTCCGGCAATAATAACAGGGGAACTYTGCCTGTCTGGAATATTATCCCCTCAGCCAGTAATTCCTATCCTCCTTGTTCCTTTGGGAAAGCCCACATGTCACATACTCAAGATTCTTAGATATCCAAGGACCATGTGTCTTCAATACTCTAGACTGCAAAAATGCAGTGGCAAGCATAGATCCAAATGATCTAATTAACCCAACAATAAATAGTTTGTCTAGAGGCCATTTGGAGCAGAGGGCAGCACTRATGAAGAAGATAAAAAGCCAAAGCCTGTTCTGTCTCATTGCCACAGCTTTTGCAAAACTCAAACAAGGAGTTTTGATCTGTAAAACCATGTATTGGGGCTGCTCAGGTGCCAAAGTCCGTCTGTGAATGCAGAAGGTGTCAAAAATAGACAAACTATGGGGGTGTTTCCTGTGTTTTTTTTGGAGAGACAATGAAATATGTTTAATTCTAAAGAGATAATAATTTTCTGATATTTTTCTCAGTAAAAATAATACTGCAGAGGGCCTGACTGAGTGACAAATTGGTTCATGGTTTAATTTTATAAGTAAGGAAGAAGTTGAAATACATGTACTGAAATGTATAAAGGCTTCATTCTTTTCAGCATTGAGTCGTGTGTATGGGAGCCAGGGAAGGACCCTGAGGTGTTGTGCAGGTTAAGGTGCAGCTCTCTGCTGCTTGCTGGAAGGGGCAGAAAGTCAAACTCAGCCTCAGTGAGGCTGGTTGGGATGGTGTTCCTGGAAAAGTGATGACCTTCATGGGCACATCCCGAGCAAATCCATTGCTTCTCTCACTCCTGACACATCTCTGCAGCTTGTCACCAGCTCCAGTRCTCAGCTGGAGTAAAGGAACACTTCTTTCTGGACTGAAAAATACCTTGGCTGCAGAGGTGTGTGCTGTATTCAGGGTGTGTATCACACCTTTTAAAACTGCCAGCAACACTCAGCATTGTCAGATATTTCTGAGTTTATTTTACCCTTGGAGAATTGGAGCCCTTCAGGTCTTACTGAGTAAACCTGGAAAGGAACAGGCAGTATTCACAATTACTTTTACTGCCTTTATGTTGCTGTCTGTTATAGCTGTGGCGCTTATTGTTTGCCTTTAAATGCAGGCTTTTTTAGAGGAAAAAAAGAGAGAGCTAAATTTATCTCACAAAATTTCATTTGTCCAAGAGTTCAGCTTGCTCTGGCTCYGTTATCCTGACTCCTGCTGYAGTCCASAGTGAGAGGAGTGGCTGTAGAGCTCAGCTCATCTGAAGAGGGAGGTGCCTGCCCTTCCTCGAGTGAGGACTGAGCTGTCAGGTCAGACTTGACTCCCATGTTATGAATCCCACCCACACATCTCCCCAGTCCTTATGTAACAGAGGTTGCTCTGAAATCTGTTTGATAAGAGCCTGCTGGGGCAATATTTGCAGTTCATCCTTTGCTGCAAGTCTCTGGTTGTAGCACAGGTATATTTAGACGGTGCCATGATTAAAATCCCTTTCCAGCTCAGATCCCAGGAAAGCACGTTAGTAAAATAATCTTAAATTCACATCTTTTGTATTTGCTTATCCCACCCTGGATGCAAACAGAGCAAATCCCTTGTACAAGGGCTTTCAGTCTGTGGTAGGTTTCCTCACAGCAGCACAGCTCTTCATTCTCTGCCAGGCAGGCTGGAGATGGACAGGGAACAGGGCTGCAATTAGACACCCAAGTCTGAAAAAACACTGTCTGGCCTAGGAAAAGTCCAGCCTAGGTGCAGCTTGTCTTTGGTTCTCACGTAGAGATGCAGAGTCACAGCGGTATATGAGTTGTGAGTCACTGCAGTGTGCCTGGGAGCACCCCTGCAGCCCTGCTGACCTGGGCACTGCCACACAACATTGGCACATCTTAACAGGCACCTCCTGCTCCACCATCCCACCCCCTGGAGCACAGCTGAACACTGAGCACAGTGTCTTCAGCCCACACCTGCCCCCGTGTTGTGCTGCAGCAGGTTCCCAGTGTGGACATTCCAACCCTRAACAATCAAGGACCTAGCAAGCAACTGGCAGAACGTGTTGTGGCATTTTATATCCCAGGGGCTGTGAAGGTGTTGTGTAGTGCCTGAAATTCCTCTCCAGGCAGGTGCAGGCTGCTTGCTCCAGCTCCCTGCTGGCTCTGACACTGTTGGGCAGAAGGGAATCCTAGAGCAGGTTTAGGGGAGATTTCCCCCATCCAAGGCCAGGATGCTGACTCTGTTGTGCTGCAGTCTGTGCACAGGCTTTGCCTCTATGTCCTGCCATTCCTACAGACTATTGTGTGTTCTTCACCCCAGCCCCACGTGACTCTTGKCTCTGAAGATTTGTTGAACTTGGCTTCAGGGGTATCATAAGGTTTGCACTTAAGAGCTGTTTCCAAGGGTCATCAGGATGGTAATACTGGGTGGATTGGAATCATCAAAGCTAAAGTGGTTTATTCACTAGCCATGTGCTGGAGAGAGCTGCTGCTGGGGCTGGAGAGGGTCTCTGTGGCTGTCCTTGTGACAACCAGGCTTGTTACTGTCACCTTGGGTAACGTCCTGTTGTGTCCTAGTGCTTATCAGGAGGGCAAGCAGCATATCCAGCTTCCCACTGTTGCTTGAGTAAGGGCCACCTCTTTCCTCTGGGGACCTTCCCTGCCAGGGAACAACCTCCCATATTTTGGTTGCTGGATCCAGTCCTGCTTGACTTAGAATAAAGCAACCTGTCTTGGAAAATGGTAGAAACACAGAGGCAATATGCAGAAATAAAAAATAACTGCAAATAATTACATCTCTCTGCCATTCAACACAATGAAATGAAAATGTTATCCAAGTCCTGGCAGAGAAAGTGCAGTTTCTTTGGAGTGACTGGAGGTGCTTCCTCCTGGGCAGAAGTGCCTCTCCTCACTAGCAGAGCCATGTTCCAAACTGCATTTTCATGCAACAGGATCTTTCTTTTGCAGGAGAAGATTTTTGTTTTCTCAAAAAACTCTCCTTTTCCCTTACACAAGAAACAAGCTGTCTGCTGTATGTCCCAGTCCAAAACCAGTTTAAGGCAGGCMAGCTTTTGCTCTTGCCCAAAGGCAGCTGTTGTAGAGGGTCAAATCCTTTATCCAGGGCCTGCTTTCACTGTTGCTCACGGTGTGTCTGTTCTATCAACTAAACCGTCTCAGGAGACTTCAAAGACATTTGCATYGGTGCCTTGAGTAGTTAATTAAGTTGAAGAAGATGGAAATTAGTAAAGGAATTATCAGGTGAACTAGCTAAGGGGGAGTCAGCAATACACTGTGTTGAAAGATGAGCTCCTGGGCTGGAGGGAGCTCCCAGTTGTGCTTCCCAAGMCAGGCCTAGACCCCATCCTGGTTAACAGCCCCATTAAAACTGGCACAAGTGATAGGAAATGCATTCMTGAGATTAATTGGTGGCATAGTGCTGGGAAAAGCTGTCACTATTGAAGAGGATAGTGGATACCCATGGCAACCAAAATAAGAGAAATAGGGTGAAATTCAATATTTCAGAATTAGGTCTACAGCTGGGGATTAATGGCTGGAAATAGCAAAGGAGAGAATTAGGGATGTACCAGTTGGTGGCAGAAAGTCTGTGAAATGCTAATGTGATGCATTCCTAAAAAAGGCAAGTGCAGTCCTTGTRTTCAGTGTTATTGCCAGTGAAGAAAAGGAGATGTTCTTTGTGCTTCTGACCACCCRCAGTTAAGAAAAGCTAATGCCAAGCAGAAAAGGTGAAGAAAAGAGCTAGAGGAGTGATCCAGAGCACTGGAGAGCCTGTCAGGTGTAAAGAAGGGAAAATCCCTTTGTGTAGCAAGGCAGCATGGATGCTRAGAAAGTGTGGAACTTGCTGTCTAAATGTCTCAAAGAGTGAACACCAAGAAAAAACCCARCAATTGAAACTACAGGACTGTATTGGCAAAGACCAAGTGGATCAGGAAGRAACTTAGACCAGAAATTGAAAAAAGAAATCCACCTGTCAGAGGAGGTGCCCTGGACCAGCCTTCTGGCAGGAATGAGGTCAGAAATCTCAAAGTGCTCTTGTGCTGGGCACTGAGCAGGTTTAGGAGAATACAGAATTGATCTTGCATGGCAGAGCTGGCACTTGTCTCCATCACCCACAGCATCTCTCTGTGTTCCCACAGAGTCCTCAGCACACACTCCCAGGACAGTGTGCAGAGGAGTCATCAGTCAAGTGGCTCTTTGGAGCAAATCCTAAAAGTATTACCTAAAGACACCGTAATTCTTGCATCCTAGCACATTCATTTACACTGCTCATCCCTTGGCTTCTAGGTAAAAGCTAATTTTATCTCCATTCATTTGGGCTTTTTTTTTTTTTTTTTACCATCTGAGTCTTGGTTTATCCTAAATCCTCTCTGGTCACAGTCACCAAACAGGGGTGTTGGGAGGGATGTATGTGGGAGTGATCCAGAAGACAGCAGAGAGGGACTGTGTTCTCCACTGCAGCTCAGGACTGAGGCAACAGCTACAGAGCTACASTTTTACAGCAGTGAGAAGCTGTGAGGGGAGAGGTGACCTCCCAGGAAAATGCCACCACGATTGCTGCCTCCAGGCCTTTCTGCACGTGGRGCCTAAAGCATTCTCACTGTGGTTGTTTGCTTTGGCAGGACCAGCCAAGGTATGAACCAGACTGTATCACTGCTCTTGGATTGATATCAGCTCTTCAGCCCAGCCATGAGTAGTACTTAAATTAGTAATAACAATTTTATAAATAAAATATCATTGTACTTGCTGAAGTGAATAAAATAGACATGAATGCATTAGATTGGGATTTTAATGGCTTAAATCTGTTGCTGAATTATTCCCTTCTAATCGTAGTTYGACTGCAAGAACGGCATTAGAGCCAACTGGAGAAGCAAATCGGTGTTGGGAACTGCAGTGGGGTATTAATGGGAACTTAGCCCAGGAAAAGACTGCTTCTCAGACCAGCAGCACTGAGCAGGAGCTCTGCTCTAGCAGACATCTCCATCCTATTTCCTTCCCTGCTGTGACTGGGGTTCAGCACATCACAGAACCAGCTRCATTTCCTCTCCTGTTCTCAGTCCAGCCTTGAAACACAGCAGTTTGTTCATGGCCAGCATATTTCCCTGGCCTTCCTCCGGAGCTGCTGAGATGCTCCATGGCTCTGGCCCTGTGTGGRTTCTGCCACACGCTTGTGTGCTTGCTTAAAGTTGAGAAATTACAATACATTATCTGATACTCCTTCCCCCTGACATTGTTACCCCCACCTCCAGCTGTCCTGGCAGTTCATGGCACGGCACTTGGACCACAAACCAAGCTCACCAGGCAAAGCTGTCTGACCATTGGGAGGACTTTAATTTCACCCATTGCTGCAAAAATTTTCCAGCATTTTCACAAGATCACTATTGGTGTTCYTGCAGTCTGGTACTACTCTTTCCAATTGTGTGTAAGACATTTTGTGCTGCAGCTTTCTGCTTCAGGTTTTAATAATATTCAGATTGAAAGTAATTCAGTCTCCTCAATTTCTCATATTTCCTCTAGCATGCCTCTCAAATTTGATGTAGTTTGAAGAAAGCCAGCTCTGCTGCATGCCTAAAGAGCATTTGGGTGTTCTTTGTTTAGTGATCTCATTCCCTCCCATCCATTCCCATTCCATCATTGTATTAYTTGAAGAAACCCCAGTGTGTTCCATATGTTGAGTAATCAAATGGTAGCAAAGATCTTGGATAAAGTATTCAGTGCTGGGGGGTTCAGGAAGGAGAAACTCAAAACTTTGTATCTTCAGAGAGAAACTGCCGGTTCCTTGCACGCTGTTCTCAGCTTCCCAATTTGAATCCAGAGTTGTGAAAATGTGGAAACTGTGAAAATATGAGCTGCGAACACTGGGAAGCTGTGAAGCAGGGAAATGGGTGGGGATTTGCAATCTCTCTTGAATGCAAAGGTTATAGATTCTAGTTGGAAACTCAATTCTCTGAGAAATTTTTGTCACTATAGCAGCAAGAGAAAGCACGGCCAAGGTGGCAGAATTGTTTTGGTTGTAAAAACCTTTCATTTCTTTGCTCATAACTTCCTGGCATTTTTGTATTTAAGGCAGAGTTCTTCAGACCTGGCCTCTGCCAGGCAAGGCAAATTTCCTTTGAGCAAAGCCAGTTGCTTTGTTTCTGAACCTAGAAGTSAGAAGCAATAATAATGGTAATAAAATAGACTTCCATTTCACTTTATTTTTCTTTTGAATACTTTGTAGCAAGGGTGTGGAAGGTAATGTTTCATGTAGGAGCAGCCTTGGGTGAGGAGCTGCACCATGCATTGGCCCAGGGAAAATAGAGTTTGATTTGTGTGAAGTTCTGCTGTTAGAAAATCACCTGCTGGGCTTGGCAGTGCCGTGYCCCTCAGCTGGCAGTGGTGAAGAACTCACCTGTTCTCTTGGTCCTGAAGGGAATTTTTTGAAAGAGGGAAAGCCCAGTCATGGATTTAGCAGGTGACACAGGGAGGTGTCTCTGGCTAGTGCTGTCAAATTCCTGGGGCTCGCAGAAGCCAAGAGCAACCGTGGTTTTTSAACACAGGTCCACGGAATCTGTAGCTGCTTTGTTGTGACTCAGCGTGGAAGCAAATGTATCCTTCCAGAGGGAAGGTGACCTGTGCCCCCAGGRATGGGAATGCGGTGGTGCCTCCTGGAGCCAGAAGAGCTTTATGGCTGCAGCAGTGGCTCCCCATGAGCCCTTTCCCTCCATCCATGCTGTTCACAAGGCTGATGAAACCCTGTGCTGCAGTACATGAAGGCAGTTCATGGTTGAGCCTGCTGCTGCTGSCATGGAAAATGTGTTGTCAGCAGAGCTGAGGGTCCCGCGTGGGTGAAGCTGCCTCCAGAGCTCATGCCCTGCCTGAGCTAAGCGCTCTGAGAGCCAGGGCAGACYCAGCAGTGACCAAGTGGGAGCTGAGATATCCAAATGGACCTGCTGGCCCCGTCAGTGGTAACTTCTGATAGGAACAGTGGGGCAGCTGCATTATTAGAGACTTGGAGCACCCCATTACCTGAAGGTCCCCTACCCACCATGACTGCAGATAATGGGGTACTCGCCTCAAATAAATAATTCCTTCTACTTGGAATCAAGTTAGAATGGCAGGAGCCTGAACTGTGCTTCAGCAAGCTGTCATATCCCAAATCCCTGCATATCCTTAACCTATGACATGTGTCTGAACACATTCAAAGGTTGGACATTAGCAGGCAGGGARTGTTGAGGAGAAGGTGCAGTGTTCCTTGAAGGTATCAGCTGACACTGTACTGAGGAACAGGGAAGTTGACATCCCTCTTGACAAACCTCACTTCATAGTGCCTTCTAATGCTGCTGAATGGACATATAAATTCCCTGCCAGGTCAGCCATTCATCACAAACACGTGTAGATTTAATTGCTAATTAGTTTTCCCTGGCTAGTGTAGATTTTTTTCCCTCAGAGTGTGAAATGTAGAAGAACTTTGTGAGAACCAGCCACAAATGAGTTGGCTGTAATCGGTGTTCCCTCACTTGGGTGACAAGTAACAGTTCATCAGCCCTTAATTAGCTTGGACTTTTTGAGAGCATTTTCCAATTTTTTGACAGGGAGATACACATCTTTTTTCTCTTGTAGCAAAACAAAGTAATTTTGCCTTGAATTGACAAATTGGGCTGTGTTTGTTGGTGTTTTCTTCCTTGTGATGATGAGTGAAAAGCTGCATGTCGTACCTGGATTGCTGAGCAAATTCAGTTCGTGTCTCATGTCACACAGCAAAGAACACTGATTGTACAAGAAAGAGAGTTTGAGCTCAGTTTAATTAACTCGTGAATGGGCAACCAGCAGTGTTTRGAGTGATGCATTAATGTGGAGAAGAGCTTTTAGACAGCTCATCAGCATCAGAGAAACTTTGTCTTTTGTGTCTGTTGGAGGTGAGTGCTGTTTCTSTTGGTTGCATAGGCAGAAAGGCTGCGGCAGCAGGGAAATAAAGTCGCTGCCAATTAGTCAGGTCCCAAAAAGTGTCCCACCCGGAAAACTTTCTGCCTGTCAGTCACCTGCCTGGTTTGTGAGCCCCTGGGGAGACTCTGCAGGGAGGGTGCCCGTGCTGCAGCCGGGCAGGTGACCTCATAGCAGTGCCACAGTGGGCTGGAGCTCAGGACTGCCCAGATCTCAATTTCTTCCTAAAGTACATTTGAAAACCAGTTGTTACTCAACATTCCAGATAACAGATTTTTACTTTCTGCATAAGTAATTGAACCAGACTTCTGCTAAGACAGATTGTGTTTGCTCACAATCTTTTAAAAGCAAAAGTCTCTTAGATCAAATTCTAATCTCTTAAGCAGCACGCTTGTGGCTGGAGAAGGCCAGATTATTAATGCTCTGGATTGCTTTGTTAAAATAGTCCAAGAATTTTATGTATTAGCAGCCTGCAGTGCAGATGCAGAGGGTTCTTTTCACTTGGTCGATTCACTTGTTAAATTTCAGCTTTATTCAACTCTGGGAAACCAATGACAGATTACTAATGTGGAAAAGCTTGTATGGCCCTTCTCAGTCTGTGAATATAAGCAAGACTTACGGATCTGAGCTTTACTAGTTCTGCAGTGTTAGAGGTCTTTAATTGCAGTCAGCGCCATTCCCTCAAAAAATACATTGTTTAATAAAGCTTTGTACATGCAATATGCATTTTTCAGAAGCTTCTCTTTCTTTTCTTATGGGTCTGGCACAGTGAAGTTAATTTATGTACCTAAATACATGCTGTTTGATTTTAATTGAATAACAGTTTCTCTCCAACTAGGGCTTATCATGCATCACCAAAAAAATAATAGTAATTTAGATTTAAAGAATAGTTTAATCAGGTTTGCTTCAAAAAGGCCCTAAAATCACAAATGTAATTGAAATTAAAATTTTTATTTAAATTCTTTCTCCTCTCACTGACTTCAATGATGATTGAAGTTGCTTATGTAAATCTATTAATTGAATCARGCCAATCCTGCTATGAGTTCCCCACTGCGCAGTCTCAGCCTGAAAGTAGTGACAATTGAGGGATTGGAAATACCTAAAGATGTTCGTAAAAGAAGAGTCAAATCTGTCATTTTTACCTTGTTTTATGTAGCAAGAGAGTCACATTTCCGTCACATCTATGACCACCAAACCACTCAGTTATTTATGCTGAAACAAAAGCAGGATGCACACCCAATTGAGCAAATGGGATGAAAGCCCCAGATCCCAAATAATGTTGGCCTCAGTTAAAAAACACTTGGGTACAGCCCTGTCTTGGAATACCCAGGAAGATGTGCCTGTTCCTGGCACTGGGACTGGGCTCTGGCTCCTGCCTTACAGGCTGTGCCTCAGAGCCAGCCTGGCTGCCAYGGCCAGGGCTGATGGGATGTCCCTGGAAAGGGTKGGCACCCTGGTGGCAGCCCGGCTTCCTCTCACCAGGGTTTGGAAATAACATGTGGCACTTTGTGGTTTGTGTGAGCAAGGCTAGTTGTAAAGAAAACTTACGGGTAACACTGTGGCACCTTGTGGATCCAAAGAAGAGACCCAGCTTTGCTTCCAGTGGGGCTGCCAGAAGAGTTTGAGAGGCTCACACCAGGGTTCTCCAGTATGGGAGATTTCCTCCTCCTATCTCCATGGCTAAGGCTCAGCTCTGAGAGTGTGGGTAATGTTGGTTGGAGGAAAAGCTCTGTTAGGGCCCTTCTCTTTACTCAAGGTATTCAGTTGTGCTGCTAAATGACACGGCCTGTTGGATTCCAGATTGTCCAGCTGATACATCACCTCTCCTTTTTCTTGTCTTCCAGGTTATTTCCAGGATTTGTTGAACAAGTCAGAAAAGGCCCTTTATGATGCTTTTCCAAGCATGTACGGAGAATTGTACACTCAGAACGCAAAGGTCTTCAAGGACTTGTACAGCGAGCTGCGCCGCTACTACCGGAGCTCCAACATCAACTTGGAAGAGGCGCTCAATGAGTTCTGGACACGCCTGCTGGAGCGGCTCTTCAAGCTGCTGAACCCCCAGTACCACATCACGGACGAGTACCTGGACTGCATGGTGAAACACGCCGAGCAGCACAAACCCTTCGGGGAGGTGCCCAGGGACCTSAAGGTGAAGGTGACCCGAGCCTTCATCGCAGCACGTTCCTACGCGCAGGGCTTCCTCGTGGGCAGCGACGTGGTCAAAAAGGTGTCTCAGGTATGCTGGGCTTCTCCATCCTCACCTTGGCAGGAGCCAGTCATCTGCTGCTTTTGGGGAGGGGGGTTATTTCCCCTTATATTCTCATTGCAAAGTAAGCAGATGCTTTCCATTTTAAAATTAAACTACTTTAGAGTTATTCGTCGGTGGGAGGGAGCAGCAAACCTGGTCTTCTGCAGGTGCTGACAGCAGCTCTGAGGCTCTGAGATGTAACTCCCCACAAATCAGCTTTTGCCTCATGTTAACCTGTGTAGCAGAGTGCCAAGGAGATGTCACTCAGCCAGGCTGCAGAGCCATTCCATTGCTTGCCCAGACTCCTCRTGCTTCCCCGATGTGCCTCTACATCACGCTGCTGTGTTTTCCTCCTTGATGGAGATGTGCTGCAGGGTGATTGCCATGAGTGTGCTGGGAATACAGGCAGAGGGATGRGTTTCAGAGGCTGGCAGTGGGACTGCTGTGTCTGTTTATGTAGCCTGTCTATTTGTACAGCCTCTGTGTACAGAGAGGGAATTTGTAAAGTGCATTGAGATCCTCWGGGATGAAAGGTGCTATATAAATGTAAATTAACATGACTGAATCCAGGGTTCCAGAAGGAAGRAAATTGTCTGTATTCTTTACTGCAGAAGCAGCCTTTCAGAGCCAGAAGAATGTGATTCTCCAGAAACAAGATAGTCAGACTTCTCACACAGGTAGCCAGGAGAAAATCGACAGTAAAAAAAGTGGCTTGCATGATGCATGTGGAGATGGGAATTAGTAGGTGTGAGAATCAGGGTGTGACTAAACTGTGAGTGTAAAAATCCAGAATSACAATTCACTTCCTTGGAAAGTAACGTGTGGCGATGCGTAGCAGAGGACGGTACCACTTAATGCAGCAAATCCAGTCTTTGATCTTGGGAAGAAACATTAATGTGGTAACAGTGACAAATGCTTTAATTTATCAATGTGGGACTGTAAAACTGCTCAGCTACCCAAAAGCCTTCGTACATCTCATTAACATCACACTCTCCTGACACTTAAGACAGATAAAAGAGGAGAATGTTGTAATTTCAGGGGGACAAAAGCAAAATACTTTTSATAAATCCTCTGAATGGCAAAGATTTCTGGCTCAATGGCTGTGATCCTGCATGTAGCTGAGACTGGTGGGTAAAGCAGGCTGGCTGGGCACCTGCAGGCATGGTATCAGCCAAAGGGAARGACCTGAGATACCAACATGCAGCATATTTTCTCCCACCTTCTTATAGGCTTCTGACCCAGTGGATTTGGATTCTAGTGCCCCCCTTTCTCAATTTTCCTTCTCTTGGGCCTCACYTATCAAACAGGATGTGAGGCACATGACAAGTCAGAGATCCTCCTTTTCTCTCAGCTTTTCCCAGCCCTTTCCTTCAGGATGGAGGGTTTTCTAGGAGGGTCCCAACCATTCTTCTCTCACAGGAGCCCTCTCTGGTGTTGCAGTTAACCCACTCTGTTGGTGTTGGTGGACCAATTTCATGAACTGAGTTGAAAAACCTCAGCACAGCCTCCCTGAGAGCTAACTTTGTTATGAGAACCAAAACTGGCTCATTTCCTGTCTTCTTTACCCACTTTATTAGTTGTGGATTTACATTTGTGTCAAATGMATGTGAAGTGCTGGGCTCAACCCACAGCTGGCACCTTTGTCATAGTAATTTTTCATGTTGCTCTATGCTTATGACATTAGAAGAAGGTCAGAAACTGGGATGCAACTTTCCTGTCAKCTGGTAGCAGCAGTCTTTAAAAGCAGCTCTTTGAACTGCAATTTCATATGGAGCACTGGTGAGTGTTTTGGTCAGGAAGTCTGAGAAAGCCTGTTCAAATGGACACTTGGAAATGAATTAGGCAGCTTTGGACTTTGGGGAAAAAACAGATTACTTTGATTTTATTTATTTGCAAATCCCAGGAAAACTACAGATTTTTACTAAACCCCTCCTGGTTTCAGCTTCTCAGACACTTCAGTTCAGTGTATCCTCTGTATCCTGTCACTGTTTCAGGTCCTTGTGCAGAGGCAGCATTACTGGGCACTCCACAGAAGGACTGATGCTGTTTGCCAGAGTTCCTGGCTGTCTTAAAGTGRGGGAGAGGCTCCCTGAGTGAGCTACAGATGTTAGATATTGTGAGATTTCTTTAATCCCTGCTGCCCTCCACTGTGCCCAACGGCTGTTTCTTCCCAGCCTTTGGTGCCTCAGTCTCAGAGGGAGCCACAGCCTCAGGCAGCCCTTGGCCAGTGGCTGGTAGGGATAGGAACAGGAGCCCTGTGTGGGAGTGAGCCCTCTGTGTCCTGCTGGGCATAAATAGTTTGAGGGCAGACAGGGAGAAAATGGCAAAGCCATTTTTCATCTTTACTGCCATCCCAGCTTTCAAGGCAAAGTCACCCTGACAGACTGCAGGCTCTGACACCGAGTTCTGAAACTTCAGATGCCGTGGMTGCTGCCACCCTGACCCAACCCAGCGGTGAAAGTGCTGCCATCAATGCTGGGACCCGGGGCGTGGTTGGTGTGGCTCTCTGGCAGGGCTGGGGGTGGGTGTGCAGGTTGGCACCCTGCCCTGACACAGAGTGAGGGGTTACAATGGGCCATGCCTGGGTGAGGGCTGGGGCAGCAGCTCTGTGTTCACGTACAGGTTYTGTGATTCTGTGGCTGTGCTTTCAGCACAAAGTGCAGGTTTTCATTGAAGTTGCACAATGGCAGTGTGGTTTTCATTGCCTGCATTTAGTAGCAACTGCCAAAATGACAACAGCCACAAAATCCCCAGTGCAGGGCACTCAAGGAAGGGGCTCCCCCAGGGATGCSACCTTGTGCTGCGTGCCAGGGAGAGAGAGAACAAATATCCCAGCTCTGTTTAGGATCCTGTTCGTTCGTTGGGAGATTGGCAGCTGCCCAAAACCAGGATTTGCTCCAGCTCTGAGCATCATGCAAACAGCAGAGGGCCTTATGCTGGTGGAGTCACTGCCTGCCAGCTGCTGCACAGACCCTCCCTGTGCCCAGACCCTCACGTGCCCAGAAATCTCACTGTACCCAGAGACCCTCACTGTGCCCAGAGACCCTCACCGTGCCCAGAGACCCTCACCGTGCCCAGAGACCCTCACTGTGCCCAGAGACCCTCACCATGCCCAGAGACCCTCACTCTGCCCAGAGACCCTCACTGTGCCCAGAGACCCTCACTGTGCCC
>NW_026623452.1:656371-739433 GCF_030028575.1 Malurus melanocephalus
CTGCTGCGAGCAGTTGCTGTGCTCAACAGCAAGAGCGAGGACACATTCCTGGGAAAGACGTGGTGGAGGTGAACTGGAATACTGCAGGATTGGGGGTAGTGAAACTGAGACAGAAGAAATGGCAAGGGTTGAGAAACAAAAGCAGAAAACCCTGAGGGAGATTCAGCATGATAAACAGCAGTAGCTGTACCCCTGGCTGGGTTCGTTCCGTGCTGCTCACGCTGTGACACTGCTCAGGTCTCTTAGGTCAGTCTTGCTGCACAGAGAGCCGTGGGACAGTGACAGAGCTGGCCCTGTCTGCAGCAGGACACTGGGAAGGGCACTGAGGCTGCTCAGGTACCCCAGTGCCATGGATGTGAGGAGAGCTGCCCTGTGCATGCCAAAGAGTGTCTGGAGTCCTCCAATTCCCCTTGGCAGCCTGTGACTGTYGGGCAGAGCACAGAGAGCAAAGACGTAATGTTCCATTTCCAAAGGCAGMGAGAGGAAGTAACATGAAATGAATTTTGCTCATCAGTCAGAAAATGAGTTATGATGACAATCTTTCCTTTGCTGGGTCTTCGTTGGTCCTTGTTTCTAAATTTTAAGTTTCCCCAAGGTAGTGGAGATTGATGTGAAGCAACACAAGCCACATAAGCAAGAAACATGTACTCAAGTAATCGATTTTAATAGTTGTTTGCATTTCCTTTTCTCAGTAGATGTTTTTAAGGCTGATTCTCATTTGAGTTTGAAACAAAATATAATGATTTTCTTTTTAAGCTTTTTCACTAAATCCTGTATTTAATTTTACCAAWTAAGAGAGTTGAAGTCAGCTATCGGTACATTTTTATTTAAGCAATACTGTGTTTTACAGTACATTTCAGCCTTATTTTTTAAAACTTTTGTGTTAGTATAAGGTACATGGCAGCTTTCCTATTTACCATATGAGTAATTTTTAAGCACATGGTGGGTCAAGCTGCATTTGTCTGGGAACTGAATTCCAATTAAAAAGTCCTAAAAATAGAATTTTTAGAAATGTTTTTAATGGTTAAGTGAATATGCTGAAGCCATATGGAAAATAATGTTTATCTAAACATACTTTACATTTCCAACAAGTCAATAACATAACGAAGACAGTATGGTCCTCATGTTCTTTAAGATTGCAGCCATTTTTCATACCCCCTTTTTACCATAGCTTGAAAGGAYATATTTGACTTCTGTCTTTCAGCTTCCAGTTGCTTTTCTGGTGAAGTAGGCTTAAAATTGTTCTTACTGAATGAAATGAAAATGTGATCTTTCTCCCACGCTTACAAAACCATTGTGCTAAAGAATCTCAAGAGCAGTGAACTCTGGTCCCATGTGCTCGGTGGCACAACTCCATCCTTTCAGTGGCTGATCTTTTTTGAGAGCATCAGCAGCAAGTACACAACCATAAATAACAYGTTATTTCATTTAAAGGATTTCACTTCTGTAATAGTATTAAGCATTTATCTAAATTGGCCTCCTCTTGATCCAGAAAAGACAGTGCTAGTGTTTGTGAATAGCTGTTATGAGAGTGTTGTTCCATGGCAGTGTTGAGTGGCAATACCCTCACATCCCCACATTTATTTCCTTGTCACTGGATGTTATCCCAGCCCTGGCTTTGGAGCTGTGCAGTTTTTGCATGGCACATGTGTGGGTCTGTGTCCTGCAGAGTTTCCCTGTGRCAGCAGGAAGCAGCAGGTCCCAAAGGTGCTGGTGTCAGGTGGTGGAGGCGGGAGGGTGCAGAGATGCAGCTCCCCACAGCAGGCACAAACAGCAGCTGCTGGAGCAGGCTGGGCTTTTTCTCCATTTTCCTTTCTGTCATTGCAAACACTGATGAGACTTTCCAAGAATGAGCTGCTCAGTGCCTGTGCTAGAGGTTTGTGGTGCTGCAGACCCAGCAGCATTCCCAGGGTGCAGAGTGCCACAGGGATCCTTTGCAGGACTGGCTGKCCTGGGGGAGGGCAAGGAGGGCTGAAGGCCTGGGGTGGGAACCTGCAGAACTTGAGACACCCCTTCCTGTGAGCACCATGTGAGGCTCCAGGCTGAAATAAGCTTTGACCTTCAGGGACTGGTTCTGCAGCAGCTCCAGGCAGTGCTGGCTGCCTTTTCCCCTTGTAGCCTCTGGCACAGCTGCTGAGCCCTGCCCACGACTGGGCCACCTTGAAGGTGACTGGGACCTGCCCTTCCTTCCCAAGGGARGTGTCACCTCTGCTGAAGTGCCTCATGTTTTCTTGCCCAGCTGTCCTTGGCAGTTCGTGTGTGGGATTGCATGGCTGAAAACATTTTGGATCTRAGTTCCAGTCAGCCCAATTCCCCCTGCAAACCCAGGAGCTTAATATCCCTTTCCCTGAACTGACTGTGCTCTCTGGATCATCATCCTGTAAACACCTTGGTACAGCAGCCCCACACACACCACTGCTCCTTTCCAGCCATGCTGCATGTAAAGCTGGGGAAGGAATTTTGCAATAATGTTGGAATTTGTTTGGATAGATTCAAATCAAGCTGGATGAGAAGCATGCAGTCTTGAACACATCCTTATGTATTTCACATATTACTTTCCAGTATTTCTATCCCTTATTGTGTTTCAGTCACAACCCTTCAGGGATGAAAACCCATAGGTGTTCAGAATAGAATAGAAATAATGCAGGCAAGGAAATATATGTCTCCCATATTTACCTGGTGGTGAAAAGTCAATTGAATCTACTTTTCAAAGGATTGAAAATTGTACCAGCTGGAAATGCCTGTGTTAAATGAACAGAGCAGGGAGTGTGTGGAGWAGGCAGGTGTTGGCTTGCAGTATTTTCCTCTGGAGGGAGAGGACATGACAGCAGTCTATCTACGTGAATCTCTCTCATTTTAATGTCTGAAGGCAGTTAGGTACTAGACAGGAATCCAGAGACATAAATGCTCCCAATTAACTGTGSGTGCTACCTTTGGAGCCATCATCACTGCCCTCTCCAAGTGCCTTCACCACTGGCTGGAGGGAGACAATGCTGCTCCCTGTTTTGCTGCCCCAGTTTGCCTGGATTATCCCAGCCTTCATATTTTAATTTTTTTTTTTTTCCTGAGTCTGCAGAAGGGCCGTTTGGCTGCTGGGCTGGCAGGGCTGAACCCAGGCAGTCTGTCTGGCCTCAGGCCTAACAGCAGCTCTGGTGTGCTGGAGCATGAAGGGCACAGATTTGGCATCAGCCTCCGTCCTCCATGGCCTYCCTGCAGTGCAGCACTGAGCACAGTAAGGTGAAAGCAGGAGAGTCTCTGAACCATGCTGGGATTGTGTCCTGTATCTGTGTCTGTGTCCCATGTCTATGTCCTGTGTCTGTATGCTGTGTCTGTGTGCTGTGTCTCTGTCCTGTATCTGTGTCCCATGTCTGTGTCCTGTATCTGTGTCTCTGTCCTGTATCTGTGTCCCATGTCTGTGTCCTGTATCTGTGTCTCTGTCCTGTATCTGTGTCTGTCCCATGTCTGTGTCCCTTGTCTGTGTCCTGTGCCTGTCCCATGTCCGTGTCCTGCCTATGCCACCAGACCCCAGCAATCCATCCCCAGCACGCTGTGCCTGCGCCCCGCTCGCCTCTGATCCCTGACAGCTTTGTGAGYCTGTGTGATGGATCTTGAATGATGGGCTTGGCGAGGCTTGAAACTCACCGTGCTCCAAGGACTCGTGGCTGTGCATTTATGGAAGGAAGATGCAAAATAATGACTGAAGTGATTATACAATTCATTAGACTTTGAAAGAATCATATTTCTGTCAGCCCTGCAGCTGTTTCTTTTAGAGTTTCACTCTGAAAAATTGGAAAGCTTGGTTCATTTAACACACGTCAAGGTGCTAATTACATCAGGGTTGGCATAAACATGCACAAGGCAGCTGCTGACCATGTGGTGGAGGGAGCAGRGTGTGCTCCCCACGCCAGCTCCCCCACACTGACCAAGGTGCACCTGCATCTCCCACTCCTGCCACCAGAGAAACTGGGCTCTGACTGCCCAGTGCAGGGAGCACCGTAGCCCTGATTTCCAGTAACATTCGTGGAGGTGCAAAGAACATCACAGCTCTTCTGGGTTTTGTTCATAATATTTGAGGGTCCCTCCATGGGGAGTCTGTAAAAGTGAAATGTTTCCCAACATGAAATGGCCACATTGCAGGTAGCCCTGATCACGGAGCTGACCATCTCCCCTGTGAAACACAAACCTGTTCTGAGTGCTGATTTGTTCCAAAAGAGAGCCAGGCTGGCTTTCTGAGCCCATTCCTGGGCTCGTGAACATCCCATGGGAAGCTCAGGAGTGCTCCTCACTGCCAGCCTGGCAGGATCYGCTCCTCTGCTTGACCTGTTTTTGTAGCTGCTGTTCTTCTCTCTGACAACTTTATCCCAATTGCACAATTCCAACCRAGGGATTTGGAGTAATTGGAGTGGCTTTGAGTACCAGCCTGCATTTCCCAGCACCCCCAGCCTRATCTGTGGCTTGAAGAGCTGACCTGTTCCCTTAAACACTGTCCCAGAAAGTTTTTCACACCTGGCAGAACTTCTCTCACCTGCCTTTAAAATTCACGTGAGAAAGTAAGAGAGGGTGTCAGGAATGGCTCAGCTGCAGCTGCCCATGTGGTGGGTCAGCCCCAGCCCTGGGAGGTCTCCAGCTGTAGGTGCTTCTGCCTCCAGCTGCCTGTGAGACCTGCCTGCTCTCTGCTGTCTTGCTTTGGAAACCTCCATTGCCTGACATYACTGGGTTAAACTGGTGCCTTTGGAGCTGAGAATGGCCATTCAGAYAGCAAGGCCTTCTGCCTGGGAAAACATTCCTGACAGTCAGTGCAGGCATGTTTTGACAGATATCTGACACATCTGGAGGTATTTTGTTTCATCCCAACCAACCCCACATCAGACCAAAACCACAGGTCCCGGTGCCCACCTTGGGTCTGCACTGCTCCTCAGAGATGAGAGCCAGGAAGGGAATGGGAGAGCAGCCACAGGGCAGGGGCATGGTTGGTGTGGGAAACACCAACACCACACCACAGAGAGCTCCCTGCAGGCCACCCTCATACTCCCCTGGGAAAGAATTTTAGGGGGAATAGAGCCCACAGAACAACACTTCCACCAGCAGGTTTAAGGACCAGCTCAGCTTTGTCCCWTCACCAGCTGACCTGCCCGTGACAATCCAGGGGGGATGTGGGGGTGTGACAGCACTTCCTGCAGCCTGCAGTTGTCACCCAGGCCTCTCTCTCAATCCCCAAATCTCTCTGCTCTACCTAACCCTGCTTCCCCTGAGAAGCAAGGCACAGATGGCTCACAGCAGCCTGRAGGGAATGTGCAAGGGGAGAAGGGGGTAGGAAAAATACCGGCAAGAGCTCAACTTATTTTATTGGTGTTAAATGCCTTTCAGATGTACTTAAAGGCCCCTGAAGGCCGAGGACTCCTGTCACATTGCAACTAGGCTGCAGGTTCTCATTTGCTTTTAAGCCAAGCTTCAAAAGGAGAAAGGATTTGGGGTTGGGTGATGCTTTTTTACTGGCTTTTTTTTGTTTTCCCTTTCCTTTGTTTGAAGGCAGCACTTCAAAAGCAGCATCTGCAGCTAGGCTGCAGCTTCTGGGTGCCAGAGGAGGTGGCCATCTCCTGATGGGCACAGAGGAGCCCTGCCACCAGCCATGGTGTCACTCTCATGCCTGGAAAGTGTCCGGAGCCGGGCTGTGCCTGAGAGGAGATGCACAGCCCAAACTCACTGTGCTGCTCTGGTGGGAGCTTGGTGCTGCCACTGCTGGAAGGATTATCCAGGACTTTTTGAGCTTCCTAAAGCTCAACTTTTCTGCAGTGCTCGGGAAGCTGGAGTGGGGAGGAAGGATGGTTGCTTGATCAAAGACCCTGTAACTCCTGGATGTGAYGTACAGAGCTGGTCCCAGTGCTAGTGCCTCTTTGGCTGCAGTTCCCTGAGGCCACATTTTCTGTATCCTACACTTTGGTACTTCAGACACCTTTTCAGGAAATAATTTCTTAGATAAAGAAATGTTTTTTGGAATGAGGAGGGTATAGCAGCTTTTAGCTGTGTGTGAGTCAGATCATCATTTCCACAGTCTTTTATGCCCTGATATTACTCAGAGTATTTTTGAAGCTTTGAATATTTTCCAAGCACTAGACATTTGGGTAATGACAGAAAATGCCTCTCCTCTTTGCYGTCTCTGTCCTTGTATGAGACCTGTCAAACAAGATTCCAGTCCAGAAGACTAAAAACCCTCCCACTGATGCAGATTCAGCRAGGTCCAGGATCAGGAGGAATTGCACCCTCTCTCACAGCAAGTCTTACTCTGCAAAAAGAGGTCTCCAGATCAGTAGGTGCTGTTCGGAAAATCAGAAAGTTTATAGCTTTTCTAAAGTTATGTTCAAGTCCAGTGAAGTGCAGCTTTGCTCTCCTGAAGTACAAAGAGAGAGTTGGTGACTTCTTGTAATCCTCAAGCCTCCTGTGTTTCTGTGATTCTCTGCTTGGAAAGCATATGAATGAAGTATGTTGCAGGAGTCTTTTTTTTGTTAGAAGCCTTTCACACTGAATGTTTTCTAAATTGACTGGGGGGGTGGCAAGGAACCCAGTTAGTGACTAATCCCCCAGCCCATCCTCTCTGTAAATGGCTTGTGAAAGTCATTAATTTTACTGTAATTGATTTAAACATTGCTCAGGAGGAGGAAAAATTAAGGAARCCAATGCCACTCTGAATAGAGAGTKATGTGTTCTCAATTYTCTGTCAAATTATCTCYGCACGTGYCYGTTSTGCACCAATTGCTGAGCAAACGCCGTGCCCAGGAGTCACAYGGCAAATCCCAGCTCAAAGAACCGGTGATGAGCTCCAGCGCCAGGGCTTGAGGCAGCAGGGGCTGCAAAGGTCCTYGGCTCCAGCAGAGCACTTGCCTCCAGCAATTCCCATCTGGTTGGGTGTCTCCACATACAGAGCAGGGACACAGGAGGCTTTGGAGAGGCGCATGGAAAAGCACAGAGCTAAGCTCTTGCTGCAAGCACAGTCCCAGGGTAGTACCTGCTGAGGGCCTCCTTGAAATGTCACTGCTTGTGGTGCAGCGGGGCTTTTTATGAGRCAGCCACCTGTTCCGCTTGCATTACCTCATTGCTGCTACTGAATCCCCAGCTGTAAAGTAGTTTTAATTAAAATTATTTATTGCCCAATAAGATTTGTCCCCTATATTGGGTGTATCTTTGAAGATAACATTTTTTCCTTATCACTTCATCACTGGGCTTACACTTCAAAGAACTGTACCCGTGGATGTCACTGTGATCAGAATAGAGTATGTGGATTTTAGCTGAGCAGTGACGTACAATCAATGTATTTTTAAGCTGAGCTTAGCTTTATTTTGCATCTTTATTTATACCTCTGACAACTGAATGAGTGCCCTGGCTCCAAGCCATATCTCTCAATAATAATAATCTTTTTTTCAGATTCTTGGGAAATGGTTTCTCCACTGTATTGTGCATGTTCTCKTGACATCTTAATGCAGTTTCTAGGTCACTGAGCTAAGAAAAGATTATAGGTGCCACTAAAGTGTCCTTAAAGGAGAACCAGCCACAGGCTGGGCCGGGTTTCTGGTACTTAGAGAAATCAAATGTTGTCATGTACCGTCTTCATGCTGTGCCAGATCAGTTAAAGCTGAAACGATTCTGTCAGGTTTCACTCCATCTGCAGGAGTTTGCATGCTCGTGCCCTCAGGCCAGCTGTGGTGAATGGATGTTGCCCATGGATCCATCAGTTGTTGCAGGTCTGTGCTGGGGAGCTGCAGGGACTCTCTGGCAGGTCTTACCTGGCACCCACTGGCTGTTGGGAAGGGGTTAACTCAATGTTTTGGGTTCTTTTGAAGGCTGAGGGGTGAAAGCAGAAGCACTAGGAGGTGACAATGTCTCAGGATGTAGTTGGAGGTCATTCTTGCCTTTGCCAGCCTGGAGAAAGTGCCTCACTCTCACTGAGGGACGGGGTGTTCATCTGGCAGGAGCTGTGGGGAGAGGGTGGGTGTCCCCACAATTCCAACTCGAGAAGCTCCTCTCCCCAGTGTCACTGCTGGAGCTGTCTGTTCCCAAGAGAGCAGGCAGGACATCTGTAGCACTCCCTGCTTGTATTGTTGGATCCATATCCTGGGAAGGAAGCTCAACCCCTCCTGGCTGGGGCTGGGATTCCCCTGTGTGGATACAGCATTGATGAAAAAAGCCTGGAAGCTAACTTTAGCAAACTATTCCATGAGGACTTAGAGATGTTAGAAGAACTCTGTTCCTTAATATGCTGCAAGTCCCTCAAAGGGGTGGTGCAGGATCAGGGCTGGGAGGGGTTCTGGTAGCCCGAAGCCCTCATTCTCCTCTGCCCTGTGTGAAGCAGTAGTCCATGGGCTGGGTGGAACAGTGAGAAATGGAGCTCTGGCCAAGCAAAACACAGAGAGAATGTTCTATGTGATTCCTCTTCCTATTCTCTCATCCTTCTCATTTCACCTCATCAGCCTGCCTGTGCCAAAGGACTGCTGCTGCCAACAGGAGAGGCTGGAGTCATTCTCTRGGGAAAGGGAGTGGAGCCTGGTGTCATGCACCTGCAAAAAAATYATTTATCCTTTCTGCCAAGAGCTTAGGTTGAACACTTGGCACCTGCCAAATTCAACAGAGCAATGGCTGGTGATGGATGGTCACCTGCTCATCTTCAGAGGAGGCTGTGGGACAGGGARCAGGGCCAAGCTCCCCATTCCTGGGCCATGGGACACTCCACTGTCCTCCAGGAGACAAAGCCACCTTGCAATAGGGACAGGCTGCCAGTGCACACACAGCTCCCTCTGGCATCCTTACTGAGCTATCCTTACTGAGCTAATGCTCTAAGTGTTCCTTACTGAGGTGCAGAAGTAGCTTTTTTTTCCTCCCACATCCTCAGGAGTTGAAACTGAGCCTCGGGCACTGTTGTTGCCTGCACCCACTGCCCCAAGGCAGGTGGCAGCAGCTCACAGGGGCTGCACGGGCAYGGACACAGGCGGTGGGGCTGGTGGCAGTCGGTGTGGCTGCTGATGGTGTGGCTGGTGGCTGGTGGCAGTGGCATGGGGAGGTCTCAGGGAGATGGGACAGCAGCAGCTCTCTGCAGCACGGTGCCTACACTCCCCAGAGGGCTCATGGAGCAGGCACTGCCCTCCCACAGCTCTGTGTGGTGGCTGGGCACGGCTGGCCCTGCATGGTCACTCTTCTGTGGGTGCAGGAGTGCTGAGCTCAGGGTATGTGAGTCCTTTCTGGCACAAAATGCTGAGGCCAGAACAGATTCTGCAAGCAGCAGTGAGTGCCCTGCCACAAGCTTCRCTGGAGTACAGCATCGCTGTGGTCACCCACGTAGTTCTGGTGCAGGGCTGAATTTACACCGTACTTTAAACATCTTGGAGATGCTTTTCTGAGCCTTGATCTGTCTCTTGCCTCTTTCAGTGACCCCACAAGCTCTGGCAGGGTATCAGTAGCTTTGTGTCCTTGYTTCTGGTGGCTGTCCTCTGCCTCGGGGTGCTGCCCACACCACCTCAGGGGTGCTTCCTGCAGGCCCCATTATGCTCCTGTTCTCYAGAGCACTTCAGCTCTCACCGCTCCCAAGTGTGCACAGTGCAACCAGGGAGTGTGTGGGTAAARGCAAATGATCTGCCTGCTCCCTGGTTCCCATCAATGCTGTGGAATGTCCCACATTTCAGGACTCACCTGTGCCACAGGTCCCAGTTGGTGCAGTGAGAGGTGACARTGCTTTATGGCCACGGCTGGATAAGCTGGGATAAGCAGTGACGGGCTGTGCCAGTAAAGCACAGGATCAAACTTGTGTTCAGGAGCTGATGGCCTGTGCAGGCCACAAGATTCTGCCTGGGAAGGGGAGGTCACAGCTCCTTTCCCATCAAAAAGCCTCCCTGCTTTTTGTGTGAGTGCTCTGGTTTTGGAAAGTCTGGAGCTACAGCCTGTGCTAACATGCACCATGCTCTTCCCTGGTGTCTTTTCAGTCACTATTCAGCCATGGTTATTTAAACTCTCAGATGAAAAATAAATGATTCTTTTGTTTGCCCGTCCCTCTGCTTTGTTTCATTGCTGAGGCAGGAGACAGCGGTGGCCTCTCAGTTTCTCCTGTGATGAAGTGTGGCATTGTGCAGTGCWGCAGGATGGAGCCTCCATCTCCTGGCGGCACAGCCACATGGCAGCCGGGCTGTGCCTGCAGGAGCTGGCCCAGCACAGGGACCAAAAGCTGGCCCAGGAAACTGAGGGGAGCCTTGGTGTGTGGGGGGCTCCTGCCAGGCTCAGCCCCTCTGGCCACCGTGGGACACAGGTTTATCCACAGTCATCTCAAGGCTTCTTTGGGCTGCCAGGGCAGGGAAGCAGGTTCTGTGTGGGTTCTCTCTCCGAGACTTAAMAATTTTTGTCCTCATCCTGAAGGTTCTCACAAGGTTATTTTAGTGCATTTCTGCCCAGTGAAGCCTCAGCACCATCCAGCATGTTTTCCAAGCTTTACTACCCCACAGGCCWTTTCAGGAGGGGGGAAGCTTAGGGGTGTTCTCTCACAACCTCTGATAGTGGGSTCAGCATGTTTGCACTCTCCCAAGGGTACCTCAGAGCTGAATCTTTGTGTAGTCCCCCAGAAGGCCACATTCAAAGTATTTTTCACAAGTAGTAAAAAGATTGTAGCAGTTCTCAGCATTGCAGCTGCAACTGGAAGCCCAGGGATTTTTCCTTTCAGAATTTACCCCTTATATCACTTTTCTCTCCTCCGGGCTCCTTGTGAATGTCAAGTTTCTGGAACCAAGGGAGACTTCATACAGACATTAATTTTTTSTTTTGTAAATGATTTWAAAAGATTTACARGGGAATTGCAAATGGATCTGAGCAAAGATTGAAAAGCACCACAAAAGAGAAAACACTTTAGCAACAAGAGGAGAGCACAGAGCTCTGCCAGCATGCCTGCAGGGTCTGCCAGGCTGTTATTCACCCCTCAGTGCACTGCCAGCCCTTGCCCATGGCAGCTGGGGGGACACTGGCCCCTGGCTGATGGGCTGGGGGACACTGATGTGCTGCTGAGGCTGTGGCCCTGCTCTCTGGGCTCTGCACCTGTGCTGGCTCTGTGCTTATGGCACCAGAGAGGTTTAACTAAAGGTGCCAGAGCCACCTCCAGAGTCAGCTCTTCAAAGCCCTGGCTGCACGTGCAGGGCCTGGGAGCTGCTGGCACAGCGTGGCTYGGCCCAGGTCACCAGCTGCCTGCAGTTCCTGGAGTGCTCACAGACAGCAATCACTTCCCAGTGTCAAGTGCTCTCAATTGCCCATCATTTTGGAATTGTGCATGTTTTTCCCCAAGACTGTTCTCCTTTCCAAAGGTTCTGTGTCCAGGGCCCCAYTGTGCATCCCCTCAGAAAGCTGGAGATGCAGTTTGTGTGGGACACCTGTGTCTGCAGGACAGTGGCAGCAGACCCTTGCAGAAGGGGCACGGTGGTGGCAGGGGTGCCTCCCTGATGGCAGGGGCTCCAGGGGCACATGTGCACCCTTTTGGGGTCAAGGTTACAGCTGGTGGACAGCCCGAGCTGTCCGTGTGGCCACCAGACCTGGCTGGAAGGAGGGCGGTCCTCACTCRCAGGTTTTTCCCAGAAGTCTGCGTTCAAACACAGCCTGAGGAAGTGGCAGCTGCCCCAGAGGTCCTGTSCCTCCAACAGGAGTGACACCTGAGGAAGAGTGTGGGGAAGGAGGGGCAGTGAGAGGGGAAGTGGCTTTTCCTGGTCCATGTACCTCTCAGATCACAGCAAGCTCCCTGAGCTCACCCCGTGTCCCCTGAGCTGTCTGTGCCTGACTGTGGCTCTCTCCCCAGGTGTCCCTCAGCCACGAGTGCACTCGTGCCATCATGAAGCTGATGTACTGCCCGCACTGCCGGGGCATGTCCAGCGTGAAGCCGTGCAACAACTACTGCCTGAACGTCGTGAAGGGCTGCCTGGCCAACCAGGCTGACCTCAGCACCGAGTGGAAGTACCTGATGGGTAAGAGGGCCTTTCTCTGCTGCAGCACAGCTGCCCCTCCCCTTGCAACTCTCTGAGGCTGTTTGGAGAGTGAAGAGGATGGTGGCGGCTCAGGGGAGTTRTTTGCGATGGTAAAGCTCCCAGTACACCCACAGAGCATCACTCAGGCTCCTCTTTCTCCCTCACACTGTACAGGCACAGCTGGGGTGAGCTGAGACTGAGGGAGCCTTGGTGATTGTCTGGGCTTAGGGAAGGCACCAGAGGCGATGGGCTTGGGCTTGGCCTTTTTTTCCCTTGCTTTGGCACCCACTGCCTGGCCAGCAGAGTTGCCAGCTCACCTCCCAGCTGCAGCCCAGCAGGCTGGCTCAGGGTTGGCATGTGCTGCTGTTAACAACAACCCTGCTGAAGTTCAAGGAGTGTCACCTGCCACTCGAGGGACACKGCAGAATAAAGACAGAGGCACAGCAGGGCGAGGCCGGGGCGCTGCTGGAGAGGTGCCCGGGCCAGCTGTACCACGGCTAACTGGAAACACTCCCCATGAGAGACTGGGGGGCTGCTGAAAAGGAGGGGCAGGAATAGTCCCTTCCCCAGGGACTCTCCCTTTGGCCTTTGTGACCAGAGCCAGCCAACTGTTTCTGTCACTCTCCTGGCAGGATGACGGCCTGTCTCCTCAAACGTCACTGTGCAGCTTTCCTTGATTGACAGGGAAGCAATTCCGTGTGCATTCTGCACTTATTCTGGCTTCCTCTTCCCACAAGACTCTGTCAGGGGGTGACAGCCAGGAGGAAATTGGAGCTTCTTTCAAATTGCAGTTGTACATTTCAGTGTCAGAGGTCACAAATCGATCAAGGATGGGTGCAAAACGTGTAGTCAAAGGCAGCAGTTTGCTGCTGTTGTCCATCCTTCACCCTTCTCCAGGCCCTTCTGTGTAGCCAGATATGATTTTGTTATGCTAAATACAGAGTTACTCTTCCAGTTTGACAAATTAGGGCAGATTGAATTAAGGGATATTTTTATAGTAAGCGGTTCAATTATAATTTGTAGCCTTTGATTTAAATATCTGCATCTCAAAATTAGTGCCTCTGCAAGACACTATTTGTCAGAAATACAGTCTCAAAGATGACACCACAGCCCCTGGGTGGCAGCAAAGCTAAACTGCAACCTTTTCAGTGTTGCAGGAGATTTTATTTTCCAGAATACTAAAAAAGTCACCAAAATTTACCCCCATATATTGAGGGCATATAGACTGTCCTTCCTTCAGACCCAGCTGGAGTGTTGAAAATTGTCTCTGGAGATAGGCAGAGATTGGTAATTCTTTGTAAGGCCCAGTCCCAAAGCTGCCACTCAGGCAGGAACTTCCAGGCCAGATGGGAGTGCTTGGACATCAGAGCTTTCCAAGAGGAGCTGAGAGCAAGAGGCAGCCCTCAGTCAGTGCTGTCCTGTTTATCAGTTAGCTGTGGCCATACTGGTCTGCTTCTCTACCTGTACAGCTTGATATTTCCCTGGCTGTTGTCCTTCCAGAGGGGAAGGTGAGAAKAATTACACCTTTTCTGACTCCTTCACTGCCACAGAAGCTATTTCCCACATCCACTACCTCTGGCAYCTTATTGACCCCATTTTTCCCACATTCCACTGGCTGCAATGCTTTGGTGAAGACATGCTCTGAGTCAGGAAGGTGAGGGCCAAGTATTGCTGTGTGTTTCTTGATAATTCTGCCCCAGTTTTCTGGGTTTCCCTTCTGTATCACCCAGGGAAATGCTGGTTTCTTTGGGTGCACATTGTACCCAAAGTGCATTTACCATTTACAGGAGGCTCCTCTRACACAGAGAGTGGCTTTGCTTACATAAAGTTAGGAAAACAAGGATGCACGTGGGCAGCAGTGAAAATGGAGAGGTGTCTCCCAAGGAGGAGACCTGCCAAGGGCTCAGCAGCTTCTCCCACTCAGCAGGAGCATGATCTTTACCTTGGCTGGCCCAGAGTGTGATGATGAGAGCTGTCCCTGCCTTGTTTCACAGATTCCCTGATCGGGGTGGCTGATCGCATTGATGGACCCTACAACGTGGACACTGTCATAGGAACCCTTCACATGAGGATCTCTGAAGCCATTTCCAACCTGCAGGAAAACAAAGATTCCATCACAAGCAAGGTAAAAGTGTGTGCCTGGGCCTGGCTGAGGACACATCATGTGCAACTGCTTTTTGTGCCCACTGTTCAGCTGAACTGGAGGATGAAGAGTGAAAGAGAGCAAATGCCTACTCTTTTAGTGATAACTTACCTTTGTTTCCCACCACCCATCTGACACAGCCAAAACCCTTGCAGGTGTTTCCAAATACTGCCCTGTATTGGGAAGGGCAATATTCCTGCTGCTCCCTGCCACATGCAGCCAGCCCCCTTTGTGTACAGCACAGGAGGTGGGACTGCAGTGRCAGGGGGAGGCCATGTGCCATTTGCTGTCAGGGGCCTCTGTGCTGAAGAGTTTGAGATGTTTTGGCTGAGCTGARGCATTTACAGAAAGTGCACATTCCCCAGAGACAGGAGGCAGCTGCTTTAACCTGCCTCAGGGGATGTTCTGCAGTACAAACACTGGGCTATCAGGTTGTACTGTGGGACAGAGTTGCAATCTGGCAGTCCATCTGGACAGTACAAACTGAGCCTCTCCTGAGGCTCACCTGTCTTCAAGAAGTATGTATCATGAAGGTCTCTTCTGTTGGTCTTCTATTTTTAGTATATTTATCCACTTAAMCACAATCACCTCTATAGCTGCAGGTAAGAGAAGCTTTGGGAACAAAAGCAGCCCTCCAGGGGCTGCCTTTTGCCCAGACACTCCCCAGGTCCTGCAGCTATSCCACAGTCAGGGCAGAGATGCAGATGAAAGAAGCAGACAGGTCCTGACTGGGTTTTGGATAAGGGAAGGGCCAGAAGTATTGCTTGGCARACAGGAGTTCACTGGCACACATCAAAGCACTAACAGGAGCATGCATCCAAATAGTGGGTTAGGTTTCTTTTCTGACATGAAAGGCCATGTTCTTTTTTCCCCTGTTAGGTGAGATTGAGGCTTTCCACATAAAAGCAAATCCATGATGTGGGAAAACATAGCATCATCTGCAAAGAAAGGTGATTCCAAGGGGAATACAGTAAATCTGGTGAAGTAAAAAGGGCTAAATAGTCTAACTGGGATTTGATTGGAGCAACCAAATGTTTGATAGGCTCCTCAGTATGACCTGGTGACCAGGTGAATGGAGCACTCTTTGCTGGTGGCACAGATAGCAGAGGGCAGGAGCTGCAAAAGCCCTGAGCTCTGTTTCTGAGCATGGCAAAGCCATCAGATGAAGGGTGTCATTGTCAGCTGAGTTTGGGACTGTCCCAGGCTAGTCCTGGCCATCTCCCCTCACAGAGCCAAGGGCAGCAGGTTGGGCTGTAGCTGAAGGCTTCAAACATGAGCCAGGCCAAGAGCACTGTGGTGCAGGTAACCTCCCAGTCTGACCRGTCAGAGGCACTCTGGCAGTCCCACTCCCACCAGCAGAGACTGTCACTGCTGGGACTGCAGCCCCTAAGAGTGGTGGGTCACAACCCCACGGGTCCCTGCTTGACTCCTGCACTCCCCACTCTCAGCCTGACCAGGTCTCACTGGTTCACCCCATGGCAGAGTCTCAGATCTCTCATTCCATAAAGTCATTTATTCACAGTGCAGTAAGACACAAACTGGAAAGAAGCACCTGTGGTACTGAGCCTTGTATTCAGGGCAGCAGGGAGCACTCTCCCTGCTTCCTCACACTCCTCTTTCTCCCTGTGGCTCTCATGGATTTCAGGCAGCAGGAGCTATCACAGGCTGCAAACACCTATTTGCTCTCATTATTCAGGAGACTGTTGACCCCCTCAGTCTGCAGAAGGTGTGTTTGGTCCAGCAGTAATTTGCATTTCTCACCTGAAGGGTTTTGGCAAAAGGTTTGCCTTGGTACCACACTGCTGGAGCTGCTACAGGAGCCCCTGTCCTGGAGAGCTCCCCACACTTTACCTCCTGGAAGAGGCCATCTGCCAACAGCAGCAATAGGCCAAGAAGATACAGTAGTGAAACCAAGGTTCTGTTTTGGTAGAACCAAGTTGAAAATGTTCTACATGTTTTTTTTTGCACAGAGCAAATGAGACTGATGAACAAATTGCCTTGGTGCTGACCTGGCAGAGTSACTGGATCCATCTGGTCAGCAGGACAGGGCACCCAGGAGGGCTTTGGGAGGCTGAATGTCCCTCAGACACACTGCCATGGGACTCCTGGCTGGGTTAGGACCCTGCTGTCAGAACCCACGGGTCAGTGCATTCAGTGGGTGGCACGAGCTGTGTCAGCAGAGCTCCTGGCTGCCAGCCTGCCTCCTCTGCTTTAYGGGGACACCAGCCAAAGTCACGTTTAGCAATAGCTTCTGACAGCACCCTGGCAACCACAACAAGCTTGCAGCCCTCTTTTTAAATCAGATGGCTTCCTTTGTCAAGGCTGGCATTTTCTGACTCAAACTGACAATGTGAAGTCCCTCCTGACCTCTGGTGCCTCCAGCCTGGCCTTCTGAGCACCAGTGAGGCTCAGCTGCCYGGCCCTGGTGATCTGCAGCAGAGGAGTTGCTGCCTGGACTGGAGATTGGGAGAAGTGGGTGTTTTCAGGACACCCTTCATCTCATCCTAGAGGCCAGCTCTGAGGAGTTGTACCTTTCAAATGCTTCTGCTGCCCTCTGGCTACAAAGCCCACCTGGACAGGTAGTTAGGATGATAGGAGGTACCTGAAGATAAAAAGTAAATCAATTCTGTCTCATGTGTCTCTGAAACATCCAACCTGACAGACTGTGGCACATCTGCTGTCCTTGCACTGCCCTGGCTGGAGGGACATCATTTACCAAGTGTGGATGCTGACTGCAGCAGTCATGGGGATAGTCCCACGTTGATCTGTTGTCCATCAATGAAAGCTCCTATGTTCTGTATACTCTTGAGGCCCACACCAYTGATGTAATGAGTGTGAGCAGCTCCCATCTTGTTCTTCCCAGGATTTTATTTTCCAATCATAAGAAGAACAGATAGAATTGCCATAAATAATTTARTATCAATATTGGTGACTCATCCAAAAACATGTGTTAGTGCTGAATATTTTGCTTCATAGTGGTAACCAAAAYCAGTTCCAATGTGCTAAAAACACATCTGGCACCAGAAACTAYGCCAGAATCTCTGAGATCTTGGCAATAGGGAGGAYAAATATACTTAAGGAAAAAGCCCCRTAACTGTGGAATGTTAAATAAWTAAAAGATTAGAATYAAAACATGSGATAGAGAGTTTTGTTGGTTTTTCAGGTATTCCAAGGCTGTGGAAATCCCAAAATCAGCACAAAAGGCTCAAGTAGTGAGGACAAGAAGAGACGGGGGAAGGTGCCATTGGAAGCCAAATCCTCTGCACAAGCACTGGAGATGCTGGTGAGTTTCTGTCTGGAGCTGTGTCCAGGGCAGGTGTGCCCTGGGAGCCCGGGCAGCCAGCCCTGGGTCCTGCAGGTCAGGTCACACCACCCTGGGGGATGCTGAGTCTGGAGAAGAGCAGACCATCCATCAAGTGCTGGTGTGACCCAAGCAGACCTGGTCTTGCCTCTGCACAGGGTTGGGTCTAAGTTGCTGATAATCAATGTCCCAGGGATTTGGTGCCAAACTTTTCTGAAGAGGCTCCTGGTCTACTGAGAGTCTGACCGTCTTCTCCTCCTTGTAGAACAGTCTGGAACAGACTGGAACAGTCCTGTGCATGTAACCTTTAGCCTTGGCTGTTTGGGTTGATGGTTGGTCTTTAGGGGAAGGTTGATGGCACATCCTTGTTCACATAAAAACATATTTTGTGATGGCAAAACAAAAATTAGGCAGAATCCTTGTACTTTCCTCAGCCCTGAGGCACCCCAGAGCTCTCCTGGTCCTGAGCATCCCTTTTGCTTACAGGTTTTAGATGCCAAAGGGAATCTGACAGCTCTCAAGACATACTGGATCACCCTGCCCAGCAGCCTGTGCAGCAARAAAGTAATGGCCAGCTCAGCATCAGATGACAAGTGTTGGAACGGGATGACCAAGGGCAGGTATGGAGAGTGTCAAATGCCAGGATAGCACCAGCCTGGGGTGAGAGGAAGAGTTTGGGAAGGCATTTACACATCATCACAGCCAGCCCCGCTTGTTCAGAGTGAGCAGTTTGTCCCTGTCCATAGAAATGCTGCATCTCCTGCAAAGCTGGTACCTGGGAATGTCAAGCCTGGGGTCATTTTGTTGTGTGTTGAGGGTTARGCACTGAAATGCATTCACCATGAAATAACTGTGTGGTTTTCTACYCAGGAAGCAGTTTTGCAATCYCACATGCACTCAGRAGGCAGYRGRGCTGGATTTACYTCACAAGCTCCAGAGCTGCTGCRCAGAATTGCACAGAATTCTGTCCCKSTATCCATACCTGCTCTGAAATGCTGTTCTCTCTGAGAGGGTGACTTCAAACAGCTGCAGAAACAGTTCCTACCCCAGCCAAGGTTAAAGGATGGCTGAGGGGAGACTGGCAGCTGAGGGGAGACTGACAGCTGCTGGACATGCACCTTTCTCCTCGTCTCTCCACAGACCTCTTGGGCTTGGCTTTGCCAGCCTGAAGTCAACACCTTCAGCTTTTCCATATTTCACRTTGTTGCCAGCAGTGTCACAGATCTGCAGCAGCAGGAGAACCAGGGCCCTGCAGAAGGCAGCAGTGCAGCTCTGGTTGACAGCTCCCAGCTAACTAAAGCTTCCTTGGGAGCCTGTCTGGTCAAACTGGGCTGGGGCCATTCAGTGGTCCCAKGGTGTCAGTCTCCCCAGGGTTTAACCAAGCAGGGATTAAAGTGCTCCTCAGCCTCCCATATGGACAGAGATTTTCCATAGGGGACTATCACTGTGGGTCTGTTGGTACCAGTCTGAGAGCACCCCTCTGCAGGAAATCCTTCCCCATACTGGGACAGGGATACTGCAAAGCCACCAGCCCCCCTCCTCCAAGCTGAGACCCCTCTGCTGGAGTCCGGCATGGCTCAGCCATCCAGAGAGCTGGCTGCCTTCAGCAAACACCAGCTACAGAGACTGTTCCATACACCAGTGGCACTGACTGCAGCCTCTCTGGGGTTCACAGAGGCTGGATCATCACTGCTGGATTATCTGTAGGGAGAGCTGAGCTGAGCTGAGCTGAGCTGAGCTGAGCTGAGCTGAGCTGAGCTGAGCTGAGCTGAGCTGAGCTAGGGGAGGCATCTAAACCTTTTGCCTTCCTTTGTAGTTACCTGCCCGAAGTGATGGGGGATGGCTTGGCTAACCAGATTAACAACCCGGAGGTGGAGGTGGACATCACCAAGCCAGATATGACCATTCGCCAGCAAATCATGCAGCTCAAGATCATGACAAACCGGCTGGGCAACGCCAACATYGGGAATGATGTGGATTTCCAAGACACAAGTGAGTGTAGCAGAACCTGTTCGAGGGGGGCGAGAGGAGCCGAGCATTCCTGCAGCCTGCACAAATGTCCCTKCAGATGCTGCTGCTGGCCCTGGGGGCAGGAGGGGCTGTGGCAGCCCAGCTTTTGGCTTGGGGCTGCCCAGGAGCTGCACCTTGTTGTGGGGTGGCTGGAGGCTGTGCTGTTCCCAGTGCTTTACTGAAACCTGGGGAGCTGTCTGCAATGTCAGCCCTGCTGACAAGGCCATTGCTCCTGTCTGCTCCAGAGGTTTCCAGCTGCTGCAGCAGCGGGTGGTCAAAGGCAGCAGGAGGTCAGGTATGAGCTTGTATCCCACATAGAGGAATGCAGAATGCAGAGAAGGGGYGGTGGCCGGGGTAGGGTTGGTGGCCAGAGCTCTGTGGGGGTGCAGCAAGGGCAAGGCAGGGATGTTGCCCACCCTAAGGAAAACAGTCTGTGCTCACCCCGTGTTTGTCTCTGTGCAGGTGACGACATGAGCGGCTCCGGGAGTGGGGACAGCTGTCCTGATGATGTCTGTGGCAAAAGACTTTCTAAGAGCCCCAGCACCAGGCAGCCAGAAACACACGCTATTCCTAAGCAGTCTGGACATGGTGTCAATGGGGCCAGCAGCAGATCTTTGCCTTCTGCCTCCCTCCTCCTCCTCCTCTCGGTGGCTGTCATCGCCGCACAGCACTTGTGGCGGTAACTCACTGGCACAGCCAGGAAACAGACTGCGGCTGAGGGCTTCACTTTGCCAAAACCAACCAACCAACCAACCAACCAACCAACCAACCAACCAACCAACCAACCAAAGGACATATTTAATTCACCTTGGCAAAAAAAAAAGGAAAAAACAAAAAAAAATGGAGGAGAAAAAGGTTTCAAAAGGTTTCAGTTGTTTGCTATTTCTGGCAGTGCTCGAGCTGTTCTCTTCTTTCTCGGTCTTTCCCCAATGCTGGGCCCTTCTTTCCGTACCTCATTGTTTTACTTTTGTTATTGCCACAAACTGGCTCTTGGGGCTGAAACAAGCCCTTGCAGAGGGCTCCAGGGGAACTCGGCCAGCCCCTCRGAGGGCAGCTGTCCTGCTGCCTCCAGTGGAATATGCAATTGCCCTGCCCTCGTTGCCCAGCGCGGGCCGGAGCAGCGCCGGCTCCTGACGCCGACAGACTGGGATCCTCGGCACGGCTCAGTGCTGCATTCAGGGGCTCTTTCGGGTTTTTCCTCTGTGCTTCCGAGGTGGGCAGAGATGGCCCTTCACTTCCAGCCGTGGGCATAGGAGCGTGAGCAGGTTTGGTGGGTTGAACTGAAACAGTTTGGCAGTGGCTGTTGGACCCAAAAATGCAGAACTCCCTTTTTCTTTGAAAAGGTCACAAGTGGGTTTCTTGACTAGAGCTCGTAGCTGATGACAATTTGAAATGTAGGTTTCCTACATCTAAGTGACTGGGATGAGTGTTAGGGGTTGGGGTTTGGGGTACTTTTCTTTGCATGCTAGTTGGAAAGCCATTTTTTACCCAAGTAACAAAGGTCCAATTTCTACCTGCAGTGCAGTACCATCATAGGTAACAGAGAGATATGCACAGTGGGATTCTCTGTGTGACAGACAGTTGTGCTGCCTCSTCCTTCTCTGGTCCCAGCCATGGACAGGAATCTCTTTTTTTTTCTTGGTAATAAGAAAGACCAGGGACGTTTTACTAACTGGAGCTCTGGGACTGGTTGTGGCCCCTCAAGCAGGTGCCTCAGGGCAGAGAGGAGCTGGTGGGGATCACCTTGGGCAGTTCCCTACCCARAGCCCTGGCTCAAGGCAGCACCTGCCAGGGGGAATGTGAAGATGGGACATATTTTGTTAGGGATTTCTTTTTACCTTTGGTGTTTGTTCCAGTTGTACTGTCGGTTTTTAATGATCCCCATTTTCTCTGTTCCTTCCCCATYATCCAATACACCTTCCCTAACCCCTGCAGGCACAGGCTGAGCCAATGGGTCAGCACCCACTGACAGCTCCGTTTTGGCTCAGGGGAGGGCCAGGCTCACCCTTTGCTGTTCCATCCCACCACTCACCAGCCTTTGGGTGAGGTGGGTGGCTGCCCTAAGCCTGAAATGCTTGGTGGGGTRGGCTCTGTGCCAGGTTTGGAGACTGGGGGTGGTGAGTAAAGTTATAAATATACACTCACATAGCTGTAGGAGTGTCTGTGCTTGTAGGGCTGTGTGTCTGGGGCTTCCAGAGGCTTCTGTGCATGGGCTGGAGGTGTAGATGTAGCAGATGTTAGATCCAGCACAGTCACTGTGGCTGCTTGGGCCCAGAGCACACACAGGGGTTGGGTTTGAGCTTCAGGGTTTGTAYTGGGGTAAGAGGGAGGGCAGAGCTGGGCCTGTCTCTTTACTGGGCCTGTGCTTTACTGGTCTGCACAGCATTTGAGCATTTCTTGTCTGTCCTGCCAGAGGAGATGTGCCTTTGGGCTGAGCAAACATTATGAGGTTGGGGTTTGGCTGTTTTCTAAGAAAGGGGRAAAAAAMMMCCCATTTTTAACATTAGCAGTTTCTAAAGAGTGCAATTTAAGGGAAGGTGAGGATATGAACAAGGTAATGCTCGATAGCCTGTTCAGGGAGCTCATTTGCTGCCCTCCCTGGGGCGGGGTCTCACCTGGGTGAGGCCCAGTGGTGGTGCTGGGGGTGCCTCAAACTAGGCAGAGACTTTAGGCCAGCTTTGACCAGCCTGTCCAAGCCACAGTGACTAATGTCACTGACTGGGCATCCTTTCTGCCTTGGCCTCACCTTGTTCTCAGGTAAAGTCATACCTGATCTGGTAGGGTGTCAGAAATGAACACCAGGATGCTGGACAATGGCTGAAGGACAGACAATGCCACTAGAGCCATCAGAACTCTGGAGAGGATAAATGCAAGGTGTGGTTTTGTCTAGGTTTATTTACTCCTAGACATATGGCAAGCTCACATGATTTTTACTGCTCTGAAGAGTTTCTATCTTTTTAATTTTTTTTTAAAATTAGAATTGCAACAATCCTCAGAACCAATCCTTCAGAAGCTTTRTATCCAAAGCTGAAAATAAGGGGGAGGGAGGAGGAATTAAAACATTGTACCCTCTTCAAAACACGGTTGGGTTGGAATTTTAACACATGGACACTGAGATCAGTGGGTTTTTTTGCAGAATGGGAGCTTGAAAGTCCCCGTCACTTCCGTTTCTGTGCAATTAGTTTTTGCTGTCTGCCTGTTATCCTCAAAAGCTTCTTATGGCCCCTTCACATATTAAATGTGAAACCAGGAATTTATTGATTACCCAATTAATATTTTAACAATTTARTAGCCCAAACTAGTGGTTCTGTTACAAGAAAAAAAAAACCCAATGGTGCAAATTAATAAGGCAAAACCTCAAAGAAACTGTAAAAGCTGTCATGCAGTGGAAACCCTTCCTYATGTCTTCGCTCCTGGGCTGGGGCTGAGCTCCCACTTGCACATCCTCCAGGCACTGAGGGTGGCAGCTTCACCCTGCAGAAGCCAAGGCAGGCTGAGACTGGGGCAGTGCCTGAGCTCTGGGCCAGCAGGGGAGGGCAGTGCCAGGGGCTCAGGCTGCTGTGCAGGAGGAGCACCATGATGGTGGTGAGGCTTCCTCCTCAGCCCTGCGTCTGCTGGAGTTTATTTTTTGTATTTATCCCTGGTTGATGTACACTGCTGCTTTGTGTTGGTCCCTGGTTACTCAGTTTTTCTGTTCTCTTGCCCTGAAGTGGTCTCCCCAGCTGGTGCCATTAAGTGGCCTGRGGTTGTTTTTGGCCATGTCACCTTCCCCAGGGGCTGAAACGGCCGAGAGCCCCCAGGATGTTGGCTGGGTATCCTCTAAACTAAACCAAACTGTACTTACTGATGGCTAAAAACCACTGGTGAGGCTGAACAAGCTGAAACCAACCCAGGCCCAGACAAGCCCCAAGCCTGTGCTCGGGCTGGCGCAGAGCCTGGGACCTTTCAGTGCTTATAAATGACATTTCCTGGGCTACCACTTGCTGGAAAACACTGTGACACACCTCCTCTGCCCTGTGGCTGGTGGCTGCTCTGAGCTGGCTGCATGAGGGGACCTCTGGGGAACTGGGCTGGCTGGGGAGAAACATCTGCTTCAGTGTCACAAAGATGGTGATCCATGGTGTTCTGGTGTGAAAAGGCCTCATATTTGACAGGGCTGTGGAGGAATTAGTGGTCTAGGACAAAATATTTAAAAAGGCCCCATCCCTGGGAAGGGGAGAACCACAAATGGTGGATTTCCAAGTGTCTCTGTCTTTCAGCCTGCTCTTTGTGCCATAACGTGTACGTTTTAAACAATGGTGAGGGTCTCAAAAGACTTTGAGAGCACAGCTACTTCTCATTTACAAATGACAAGCTGCCTGTTGTTTTCYGGTGGGCTTGGTAGGGGCTAAGGTAAAGCAGAATATCTAAAGTCCACCTTTGCTTTAAACAGATGCATTTCTATCTGCAGGAGTAAGAATTATTTCACTTATCAGCATAGCTGGACAGTTATCTATTTCTTTCTGTTACCAAGGTACTTGTAACTCTCTTGCACTGTTTATCTAAAGTTGAAATATGTTCTTTGAATCCTTGTATAAATAAAAAGGCTGGAGACAAATCTGTATTTACAGGGGCAATTATTTCTTCACCATTTAAGCTCAGTCTGGCATTTTCTTTCTTTTTCCCTTGTTTAAGGCACAGGTAAAAGCCAGGTCAGGAGGCCTGAGGAATGAAACTCTGTTTCAGCCACATTAAGTCTGTAATGGGCTGATGCCAGTGTTGGCAGTRGGGATTTGCCCACATTCCTGTGTGGTTCAGAGGAGCAGCTGCTGGGTTGTATGGATGTTTTAGGAACAAGGTGAGGCTGGYTTGAGTCATCAAAGGATCCCAAAGAGGATCCCAAGTGATCTCTTTCTCATCTAGAAGCACAGAAAGTCATGGCATAACAGTATAAAGAATCAGAAATACCCCTGGTATTTGTCATTTCAAAGTGGTGTAATTATGGACCACCAGTGCAGGAGTTGGAAGGGCACAACAGAAAGCAAAGCAGCGATGGGGATGTTTGATCTCCAGCATGTGCTTGAGACTGAACTGGTGCAGCAGGAAGGTTTGTGCTTCAGCTCTGTCCACTTCCACAAGTGGGTGATTGCAGCTGTCAAGGTAACGTTTTGGAAGCTGCTCATGAAATGTCTAAGAGAGACTTGGTAACTGGAAACTATTMTAAGTGTATCCTTCTGCCTGGAAGCAAATATCACCGAAATTTAATAAACTGACTGATACCCTTGAGTGAGTAGGTATTTATTTAGGTTTCTGTCCTGCAGCTACAGCTATTTGCACCATATGCACACATTCATACRAATACAGACAAGTGCAAAAACACAGGCCCTCTCGTTGGAGAAGTTCTGTGCATGGCAGTCACCTGCTTTGCCTYCTTGGTGTCTAATTATGATCTGAAATAATGGCCACTTATGGCTCTGAGTTTACTAAAGGTGTCTGAAATCATATCTGCAGGTCATAATGTCACCAAACACTGCATGTTTGCAGATCCACTGCTAAGAGCTTGCAGGAGATGTAGGGTGTTATACAAGCTCAGCTCCCACCTCCCTGCAGCCACACATCACTGCTCCCCTGGGCATGGAAGGCTTCAGGGGGCTCCAAGAGCAGCCCAGCACATACAGGGAGCTCACCAAGGCAGTGGGGCCAGGCACTTAGCAGGTGACAAGAGGATGAGACAGCCTTTGTGACTGGAGCTGTTGGCACTGGACCCCAACTGGTGGAGCCASACCAAGACCAGAAACCCCCAGCAAAATCTGCACTGAGGCATCAGACCTTTTCTAGCAAGGCCATGAGGCTGTTACCCTACAGTTCAACCAGAAGATGGCATTTGCCTTTAGCTTATAAATTGCTCTGTTGTAGTGACAGCTGCCCTGTTCCTAACTTCTCTGCACGGTACATGGCACATACAGGGCGGGCTGGTGGGARCGGACAATCTTTCTGGCATGAATGAGCATCCTTCGCTCAACTGTAGGCAGGCCATGAGTAAACACCCATAGCCTGAGAGTGAGGGAGCTCAGGTGCAGCCCCAGTGACATCTGCTGGTGCTAATGTGGCARGAACGCTGCCCTGGGATTCTATCACGAAGGGAACACGTGGAGCAGTGCTGGGATGAGCTGCAGGAACTGGTAAACCAGTTAGTCACATCAGGTTTGTCTGCGAAATCCCAGAGCAATCTGATGGGCTATTGCCACCCAAACAGATCAGCAGAAGGTTCATGGCACAGCAAGTGTGACGCCATGAGAAATGAAGGTCATGATTTTGGTATGAACTGGAGGGTGCCTGTAAAGCACCATCCAGAGACTCTTTGCAGGGGCCCAAGAAAGCCCAGTGATGAGTGCAGGCAGAAGGATGAGCCTCTTGCAGTTTCTGGGAGGGAGGAGGAAGGTAGGGCAGCAGCTGGCTCCTTGCCCAGTGTGGGGAACTGGCATGTGCCTGTCCCACAACGAGATCTCTGGCAGTGACTCCAGAAGGGCTCCTCACATGAATGCCAGCATCACAGCCTGGGAATAAAGGGTGTGCCATGGAAATGCTAAATTGGCCAAGAGCCAGTGCCAGGGAGGGTCCAAAAACCCTGGAAACAATGGCTGCGAAGGATTCCAGGAGCCCTCCCCACACTGCTGGGGCAGGCAGCATCAGGGCAGCGCTCTCCTGCTGAGCTTCCTCCTTTGCAGCTGCAGGGTACCAGCCTGAACTGTGCCTCCCGGGGCCAGCAGAGCCTTGCACCCRCCTCATACCATGAGCAAAGGAAACAAGGGGGCAGATGAATGAGCCTGCATGTGGGAGCTGAGGATAACAGCAGGGGACACCATGCTCATACAAGAGAGACATCTCCTTTGGCCCCAGAACCAACATCTCACTGACAGGCTGTTACTGACACAAATGATGGCAGGTGTGTGGCAAGTCGACTTCTCCTTCCTCCAAGGTCAAATAAAAGGTCATCCTTGTACCTCACTTTTAATTCCTTAATGGGTGCTGCGTTTCACATCAGTCTGTGCTCTGCTGCTGCCATAATCCAGGTTCATTTTTGTGTCAGCAGCAAGTATCAGTCAAGTGCTTCTGTTTTTCCTGAAAGTAAAGGGTTCCAGCCTCCAGGAAGCAGCTGGCACCTGCGAGCAGCCCTTCAGCACCTGCCTGGCACTGGCTGATGTGACCTTCACCTGGCTGGGCTTGGCCCATCCCCACCCCTCCGGTGCAATTCAAACCCATGTCAGCACACTCCAGTGCAAGATACTCTCTGCCCTGGCACTATACCAGCAATTCTACTGAAGTCCAGAAAGATTAGCACTATGCTATCTGGCCAGCCTAGTAAATCATTTTCTGGGTACTCAAAAGATGCTTTTGTTGTAGGCAAGGGGCACTGAGATGCTCTGGAGAAGATAATATCAATCACAGAATCACAGAATGTGCTGGGTTGGAAGGGACCCACAGGGATCATTGAGTCCAACTCCTGGCCCAGCACAGGACAATCCCCAGAGTCACACCATGTGCCCAAGATTTTGTCTGAACACTTCCTGAACTSTCAGGCTTAGTGCTGTGCCCACTGCCCTGGAGAGCCTGTTCCAGTGCCCAGCCACCCTCTGGGGGAAGAACCCTTTTCTAATATCAAATCTAAACCTGATGCAACTCCARTGTTGCATGGCTGCACCAACAGCATCACCTTGCAGCAGTAGAATTCCCGTGCAGAACACGGGAAGGTAATGCAGGTAAGCATCTGCAGGGGATAATGCAGGTAAGCAGCTGCTGTSGGGGTAGGGAAATCCTGTACAAATCCACCGGCTTTCCAAGTGAGCTGTGGACTCTCCAAGTATTTCCAGCTTTCCAAATGCAGCTGTCGGGATGCAGCCGGCACTAGGACCTGCGCCCCAGCCTGTAGAAGCGGATAAATATAGCAGAGCGCGGGCGGGCGCGCCGCCGCTGGAGCCCCGCACCGCCACCCCGGTGCCCCTCGGCCGCCGATGCTGCAGCTCTGCAAGGTCACGGCCTCGCTGCTGCTGGGCACGGCCCGGGCAGCGTGCGACGAGGAGCTGCTGGCACGGGAGGGGGTCACCTTCTGCATCAATGTCACCCGGCAGCAGCCGTTCCCCGGGCTGCAGCGCGTCCGCGGCATTCGCGTGCCCGTGTTCGACGACCCGGCCGAGGATCTGTACCGCTACTTCGAGCCGTGCGGCGCCGCCATCGAGGAGGCCGTGCGGAGCGGCGGCAAGTGCTTGGTTTACTGCAAGAACGGCCGCAGCCGCTCCGCTGCCATTTGCACGGCTTATCTSATGAGACACCGGCAGCTCCCGCTCAAGGACGCATTTGAGGTAATGTACCTACGTCCAGATATTTACACTTCTTCTGGGGAAGAACTGCAATGCTTGTTATGAGTAATGATTATTTATGGTAGAATTATTTCGGTGGTTTCACTTGTCCATTACCAGTTATAGAAAGAGTCAACATTTGAATAAACAAACCCCTGTAAGTTTTTTCATGCCTAGCTTAGACAAATGAGCTTTTTTGGATGAACATAATTACAAATGCAAATAGGCTTTGAACACAGGTAGCAAACATACAAAGCTGGYTGCTTAGTGAACATTTTCTTTATCATTTGCATAGTCACTATAAGTGAAGACAGAAACATAAAGAAAGTGAGTGGGTGCAGGAGTTATTATGCAGGATTTGCTCCTATCACCTGTGTGACAGCTGCACGCAGCAAAGAAACATCCCATCAGGCCTGCTGAATGCCAAGGGACCAGCCAGCTATAAGCTATAAACYATAAGCTATAGCTATATTGTTACAAGCAATGATATGTCAGCTTTCCTAGGAACCCTATCCAACACAAACTATTTATGCCCTATGGGCTTTAAGTCCTCAATCATTTGACAGGTGTATCACTGAATTCTTCAGATAATCAATTTGCTTAGTTTAGATTGAGGTGTGGAGATAGTGRCCAAGTTTTACACTATCATCTTAAACTTGAGCAGTGTCACCGCAYTGGTGAGAGATTTTCCCACTTGCAGCAAATCAACAGCTCTGTCTCATGCCTTGCCCATGAGTCCCTTCTGTAATCAGGCCCACAGTCCTTAGCAAGCACAGAGTGAAGTCAGCTCACCAAAATAGCTGTTTGTTATTCTGTAGCCAAATCAAAACCARAGTAAATCTTCTCAAAATTTTACATTAAAAATCCATTTGCATAACTTCCACAAATGCAGGACACCTTGCTTCTACCACGTCTCTCCTGTTCCCTAGGCTGTGAAGRCTGCCAGACCTGTAGCAGAACCAAATGCAGGATTTTGGTCTCAGCTGCAAAGATACGAAGAAGATTTGCAGATACCAAAGCAGTCTGCTCTGCTGAGCAAAGGACTTAAAAATAGTGATGTGTGAAGATGCTTTAAWGAATGTGAAGTGACTTGCTACAGACTTTTAAAAAAAAAGGAAAAAAATTCATTTCCTAAATCACCTGTACATAAAACACTTTACCCCCATAACTGAGTTGATGGTTCATTAAATTCATTCAGAGCATTTCTGTTGGCAGTGCATGGAAACAGGGCGGATAAGCAGGGAATAACAGCAAAAMCAGAAAATGGTTGGAAGGACTGTAAACAAACTAGAGAAAGACATGGAATCTTCAGCAGTTATTTTCCCCTGAATGACCGTGAGCATGGTAACAATGCACTGAAGGAATGAAGAAGTTACCACACAGTGATTTTACTCTTGTTTTTGAAACTCCCCAGTGATGCCATTAGAAGACATGATGCCAGAGCAAGGAAGTTCTGAATTTCTCTCTCACTTATTGGATCATAACTCATGTTCATGAGCTGACACAACCTTTGGTGGGAAACTGACAGTGTTTGATGCTTTGTCTCTGCTATTTTCCTTATATTCAACTAGACCAAAGTACCTTCAAAAATTCCATAAAGTCCAGAAGACAGAATCTGCAGATGATGGTAAGGAGTTCAGTTCACACCATGCAGGCTAAGTGACTTTTCAGCTTTTGAAATGATTCTCTAAAACACCAAAGGAATGATTTAAAAACCAGCAGTTGATAGTGGAGAGAAGAAGATGACACTGGCAATCTAGAAGCTTTACTTATTAAGTCTAACAGTGCCCAGCTCATGCCTTAATGTGTCAGTTTACAAGTCAGCTGTACCTGCATGCAAAYAACATGGCTAAATCATTTCTGCTGAGACTGCTTGCAGGTCACCCTCTGAAATTATCTATCGGGACATCAAGGAAACGGCATGAAACTTCTAGATCAAACTGCTACGTGTTTATCATCAGCCATTCAAAATAGAGGGAATCACCAAGGTGTTTTGTCAAACTGTATGAATGCATTTGTAATTTAAAAGGGACAAGTTATGGAACCTGTGAACCAGCAGGGTGAAATTCCATTCCACCTTTCTGAAAGAATAAATAAGAAGTAAAGTTAGCTCATTGCCATCTGTCTAAGTGCTCATACAAGGTAAACTTATGCTCCCAGTAGTGGAGTAACTTGAGGCAGAAATTCTAATGATGGAACAATGACAGAAAATAAAACCACTGGGGAATTGCATGAATTAGGCAATTCAGATGCAGTAAAAGTTCCCAAAGTTAAAAACTGCTCAAAGTTAAAGCAGGATTATTTTAAAAGCTGAAACCATAGAAATAAAATTTTAAAATTCAGGCTATCATTTTCTTAGTTACCACAAGGCATTTTCATACCAGATRCTTCCTCCACTCCCAGCTGYGTTTGGTTCATTCTGTACCATTTAYCATCTGTATCTGCATTACAACCAACAAGAAATTTGTTGCACATCTGCAGATTTGAAGGTGAGTGGTTGCTAGAAATTTTTTTGTAGCTTTTATAAACATTGGCTATTATATATAATAAGAATTTCAGTATAACATCAGAACCTTATTAGACAATACCATTCCTCAAAAAATTTGTTTCAGTCAGTCTGTGGAACAAAGTTTATTTCTTGTCAAAAGCTAAAGCTGCTAAACAAAAGAAGAAAGCTAAACATTAATGAAAACACAACACATTTCTAACTGTGAGGCATATGAACTTGCAGTCAGATACAGCTATCAGTTCCACATGTTTGAGTCAGCTGAAATGGAAACCATTGCTCTTGAGTGTCAGCATATGCTGTGCTCTGGTTAAATTTTACCAGGCTTCTCAGCATGCAGAAAACCTTCGTGCCGCAGGATTTCACATCACAATATCTTCCGTAGAAAGCTATTTACATCTGAAAACCATTCCTATTTACATTGAAAACCATACCTCCTCTTGTACTGCTCCAAATTAAGGCACAGGATTGCAACTTGGAACYGGAACAAAGAAGTAGCTCACTTCTTTATTTGAGTTCATAACCCACTAAYGCTACAGGTGATGCAGAATGTAAGCTCAGACATACTCCTTGTTGGTTATGACTGTCTCAGAGTTCCTGGGGTACATGCGTGGCTGAGAAGCTGCCTGGGCTGCTGAATATGCATATTTGTTGGGACTGTAAATTAAGAAAAAAAAAAGATAYAAAATAATTGGTATTAGACACACATCCATAGTTTCAGATCCTTAGAAGTTGCTCAATTAGCTCTGTATCCAACCCACCAGTAGCACGTTCTTCACAGTGGTGCAGAAATTAGAGGTCTCCTGTTCTCATCATTCTGGTAGCTAAGAGGAAATAGATGGGGTCCCTGACAGGCTGCACAGCCCATCTCTCTCATAACCAAAACCACACTGTGGATTCCAAACTCACATGCTCTCCCTCAAGGTATTTTAGTCAAGGCCCTCAAGCAGAAGAGAACCTAGCCCTCACCACCTTTGTACAAGCTGCAGGTTTTAATGCAGGAATCAAGATGATGAAGAAAGAAGTATCTTCAGCCAACTCCTTCAGCTGTCACTCATCACGTATCAGTTTCACTATTTCATGTATCAGTTTCACCTGATTTTCAGGGCATTTCAGGACATTTGGTACTTTGTATCAAAGYAAGGTGAGCAAGATCTAAAGTCCAACATGGCTGATGAAATATTACCATAAAACTGAAATGGTTTCAGATTGGGCAGTGGAGTATTAGAGGAATACTCACTACATTTTGACATAACTTTCCTAAAATTAAAAACAGCAGCAGTGAACTRTGCTTCTTCCTTGCATATTATAATCCTCTCATCTCTAGCTAGTACAACCTCCAACCTATTTAAGCTCTGCGTAGACATGGACCTCTGCTATTTCTGCCTATTTCATCCTTCTCCTTCAAAAAGACATCTTCTGTATGTGTCAAAATTTAAGACTGAAATAAAAATGCAGGGAAGGTTAAATACTGAGGCCAGAAATCTCAGCTTTCCTGATACGATGTGCACCAAGACATTTCCATAAAGAACAAGAAAAAAAATCATGTTTTTAATGATCAGTTGGATGTGATTTGGGAAATGCCATTACACTTTCTGCAAATTGAACAGTGTTTGAATATATTACAGTGGTTATTGCAGAGAAACTGGATCATAGTACATTATGGGTTTTTATACCCATTTGGCAATAGACAGTTTGCTCTTTCACTGCACATTTTCACCACTGCATCAGCAGTGCCCAGAATTACCAAATATGAGTTATAGGTGACTGCTGATGGTGATACATCAAGTCAACTGTCTGGGAGGTACAAGTGTTTGGTACAGTATCCCCTGCCATGACAAGACTGTGACATGCCATAGCACTGATTGTATTTATACATATTTATATCAGAGGGTGAGAGACAGAGAATAGAGGACAGATAGAAAGTGGTATGTGATTGACAGCTACTATTTCAACTGACAAACCCAAAATTACCTGTAATTCTGTTTTTCCTTCCGTGTGCATGAACAGGTCAGTAAGACCCCACCAAGCATATAAAGAATAGATCCAGCCCAGCCTAAGTACAGAGCTCCTCCTAATTCATACCTGAAACATGAAAGATTTTATGTAAACAGCTTATAACAGAATAACAAAGYCATTGTTTTAGACCAAGCTATAAAGTTCACAAACTATGCAAACAAATTCTAATCTGCATGGAAATCAGCTTCAACAATTATCAGAGAGCAGATCTGGCTTTGTTTCTGCTCACTAACACTCCAATTTGTATAGAGTTGCTCTGCCAAATTAGTGACAGTACAGAAAGTACTAAGCAACATAAAGATAAGTAGAAATAAATAATTGTGTATATTTAACAAATCATTGATAATAAATAAAAATAACACACCTTCTGTGCTATCCACGACACTTACTTTGCCCTTTTATTGGCTGTGTCACTGAAACAATTTTGTGAAACTGAATGATTAAGACCTCATGACTATATATCCTGAGAAAAGGCTAACTATGGAAATCAGTTTTTTATGGATATAATGCTATGTCACTTACAAGTAGCTGTTTGTATATATAAGGCTTGTTTTCAAACTTAGRTATCCTAAAGGAAATTCAGCACCCTCTGTGGTTGTATGGCTGAAAGACATTTATGAATGTTTCMGCTGAAAAAGAATAGCTCCCTATTTTACTGTACAAAACTATCCCTTTCAGGAAAGCCCCATGTCCAGTCCAAGAAATTAATTGATAATGATTTTGTCCCAAAGACTAGACACAAGTGAGTCTGGAAAAGTCTGACTGGAGTTTCATAAAAAGAGAAAAACAAATTTTTATATTCAACAAAGACTGTATCTGTAATCTACCTGTACCTCTGTCTGAGATACCCAACACAAGGGCAAAATAAGTGTCATGGTCTCCATTGAAGGTACACTGGAACCAAAGATTTGTTTTCACTTGGAAACATAAAAGCATTATTTGAAAGTATCAAAGCTTCTGACTCTGGAATTCATTGCCAAAAGGAGGGTTTCAGAGGCTGTCACGGGTTCACAATTCTCCCTTTCTCATCACACATGGGAGCCACAAGGTCTCCACTGGTTTAGGTTCTTTCCAAACAGGGAACAAGCAGAGAGTCATTATCAAAAATCCCCAGGAGTACAGTGCCTGCAATCATCTCTGCTCACCAGTCACCTACAGGCAAAAATGCTGTAGATGTCATACCAAAGGAAAGTATATAGGAGGCATCTGCAGGAGAAATTAGTTTGCCTTCTGAGCTATACAAGAAACTCCTCTAAGGATTAGCAGAGGTTAACTTCCCTAATTTGCTGAAGTCAGACCAAAAAAAGTGCAATCTGAAAACCAGATTTGCCAGTCTCTTAAGAATGAAGATCAATACTGGCATACAATTGAAATTAAACCTGTCTCACAGACTCYATGTCCAGCTTTACCAACTTAATTTATCAAGAACTGCCCAGTGAATCAATAGCTTAAACATGACGTTCACATATTTAAAAAAAAAAAAAAAGATTTCTTTAGCTACTGAATGCAAACAATCTGGTAACTGATTAACAAGCATTGATGTTGAAGCTCCAAAGCTATAGCAAATAACCATAAAATGYACCAACTATCCGACTAACCGAAATTCCTTATCAACAGTTGTTTCTGGTCTCTAATGTATTTATTACCCTTCATTTAGTTCTCTCAAGGGGATATAAAACAACAAAAAGTAACTGCACAAATACAATTTCTTTGTAAGTACTTCATTGAAAACRCAGGGAAAACTGACAAACAACCAAAGCAATTGCTGAAAGTACTTTGATTTACCACAAAGCACGTCACCTCTGACTTCCCTGAACTGATTCCTGGGCAGGAACATACAAAACATTTCAAATATGATCCTAGCAACTAACAATTTATAGCTTACTGTTCTATGAATTATATACTTGGTAGAAGTATATTATGGATGTCTCATATTGCACAGACAGTATGTTTTCCTCTCTTTCTCCCCCTCTTTGAAGGACAGGCCCAGTCACCTCTACCCTTGTTCCTCATTGCTAAACAGGGCACCTAGATAAGGTGCCATAAGCTGTCATTTGGTTTTGACAACTGTTACTTTTATATCAGACCAAGAGTAAGGGCTTTTATACCTYGAAACTTGTGTGCATGCAACTGCACTAGCTGATAGTCCCACAATTTTTGCCTCATTTTAATTCATAAGGCACACAAATGTTGAGCTGTTAATATACCAACACAAATGAGCAGCAGATTTCTCTGCAGATCCCTAGTACATAGCTTGAGCTGCTTTGCATATAATTTTCCCTTGCTTGTCCATCTGAGGTACTTTTTTCTAGCCAGAACTTGAGTTTTGTACCTCTTTTGGTCTAAATGCCAAAAGAGATTAAGAATTTTACCTTGTCTACTTCATAATATTGAGATATGCACTTAATTGTGTCTCTCAAGAAAATACAAACATTACAAAATCCTCTCAGATGCAGGGTTGATATTCATCACATATTCACTAATTCCTCCAGAAAAGAATTATCTCCCTCCCCACCAACATCTCTAAGCTGAAAAGATCTCCTGAACACAATTCTTTCCTCCTGGATAATGGGATCCATCCAGGTTGTGAAACTCTGGAGCAGCTGAGGTTAGTGCAGCTGTCTAAYACATGATGGAGTTTGGTATGACAGATACATTAACTTACTTGGTTCCAGGGTACAGTTGGTTAAAAAACTGAGCAGTAACCATTGCAGCATACCAAGAAACAGCCACCATGGAGCAGAGACCTACCAGAAACAGTTTAAAAAGCACACAGGTGAGTGTTTCCTTTAATGGCTATAWCAGCTTTAAACCAACAAGTTTGTTTCATTTAGTCTGGCTGTGAAAGCAATATAAACAAAGTACCAATAACACTCTCATTTCAGCCTTGTTATTACCTCCTAAGACGAAAAGAAATCCGCCTGTGACAGTAAACTTCATTTTTCCATCTTCATCGCTCAACCCAAGGTTTGTGCACTTCATACCAAGCAGTGAGAGTACAGTAGCTAAGAACCCCAAAAGGATGGAAGTAATCATCAGGGCACGGCATGCCTGAACGTGAGCTAAGACAGAAGAAGAGAAAACAAATCAGGATCTATACACAAATTACATTAATCTTGTGCTGAAAAAAGTAGAAGTGATTAGAGAGAGTGATAAAATTAACAGGTGCAGTATTGAGTGAATCTTGTCCAACTTTGTCATATGGTTTGGAGAAGCCTCCAAACCCGAGTGTGTTTAGCCTTCAAGTCAAACAGATTGGAGAGTTGAACTATCCCTACACTTCATAAGCTCAGTAAATCCACTTATGTCTTYAGTCAATCTTAAAAAACTACAGCAAGCCCCTCTAACTTACATTTATGTGGAAATGCATAGTTTTATATACAGTCATTTGCAGGAGCAGAAAAAAGCCAACACATCTACTCACAAGTCCTTCTGAATTCCTGACACCTGTACAGCTGAGTGCACAGGACACATCTGAAATCCAGGTGMTAGCCAAGGTGTGCAAGGCTCTGGCACTACTGAGGAACTGGAAAAAGATGCCAGCTTTGCTGCTTCCAGGGAGAGTCAGGAGAGAATTGTGCTGGAGTTAGCAGTGCACTTCAAACTCAGTGCAACAAACAGGAGGTGAGTGGGTCTGAGAGCTGTAGCAGTCCTCCTAAGACATTCTCCCATGGAGAGGCTGCAGCTGGTGTGGGCACCTTAGGCAATCTGGTATGCTGGCAATTCTGCATCTTTTAAGCTCCTGGTGTTCACATCTAGGTATTGATTGCACAACARCTGGCACCAGATTCTTAATCAGCCTAAGAAAGAAGGTCAAATRGGGACTTTGGGCTCCTTTAAAATCGCACCCTTGTTTGGCAGGTTCCACGTCAAATGGCATTTCGGCACCTCTGTTGTGAGATAAAGATGCCAAGCGTCACAACCTGGCAGAATCAATACTTGATTATCTTTGAGTTCTTTTTCAACGTAAATGATTCTRTGAGTCTACAATTTCAATCATACATCAGAAGGGTCAGATCTGACTACAACTGGACATCACTGGTGCCATCATTCAAGCTCTTGCTCCCTGACCACCTCCACATCCTCCATGGTAATCTGCTGCCTAGTTCTGTAGTGGAGTGAGCTCTAACTCTCCAGACAACAAAATCAGCCACAGAAACAGCAGGCAAAGTGATACTCACACTCTGACTCAGCAGCCTGTACTGCCTAACCTGGCTTAAGAGTACTCGTCTTTCAAGCCTGAGACTTACCAACGACAGCAGTAAACAGTCATGASATAAATATACAGAATTAAAGGTTAAAATCGTTTGAGAAATTAATGCTTTGTTAAGCACTAATTTTAACATTTTCGTAGAAAAAGTGGAGACAGTAATAAAAGTGGAAAGACCTCTCAAAATACCACTAACAATTTAAGGTTTTTGTCTGCAGATTATACTGTTCRGAGAGGTGCTTGACAACGCTGCTTTCTAGTTTGGGATCTTATGCCATGGTGATAGGAATCACCACAACAGGGTCCAACAATTTTCATTTCAGGTCTTTGGGACTCCTGCAGTGTTAGACAGGATTCCCCATATCTTTCCAGGACACATGAGCATACCCTCAGGCTAACTGCTTGCAATCCAATGAGAAAGGGATTTCATATGTTTGTACCACAATATGATAACCTCAAGAGCCTTAACTGAGGACCTTAGTTCACAATTCAGAAAGCTCATTGGTTTGGTTCTTTTAATTAGCTTATTTAACAAGAATACAAAGTCAGTTCATTTTATTAGTCAACACTAATTGTGAGAAATTATCCCCAAATCCTGGCATCAGAAAAAAAATACCTATGGAACCTCAAAAAGCAGAAAGAAAGAAAAAAAAGGAAGCTTGCAAAGCTTTTGGCAACTAGTTATATCAAATGTCTGACTTAGTTGTGACCAGATAGATAGGACTAGCGACATAGAGTAGCCAGTCATGGTTTCAATCTTGTGCAATATTGCATTTAAAAAGCTGCTCACTTCAAATATTTGTGATTTAGACTAATGGCTTAGTGAATGCAAAAGTGTTAAATTAGTTTAAAAGAACCAAGTCTGATGTCTCCCATACATAAYGCAAAAAAACAGAAGTATTCCAAATAGCTCAGCTGCCAATAAGGAAACTCTCATGGAAAATTTTCATTGTCCTTCTGATGAGAGGTAACAAAGACACTTTTGTCTTTTCTTTTTCCCCTCCCTCCAATCCCTGGCATCCTTGCAGCAGTTTCAGCTAAGTTTCTAAACAGGAATCTGAAACACACCTAAACTAACCATGATAATCTTTAGTCTGCCTTGGTTTAAATCTGCCAGTGCTATAGATGTTTCTTAGAGGTCCCACTGTCTGCTGAGCCCTTGTTACCAAACCTTTCCTGCTTTGCCCAGCTGTCCTTTCAACTTTTACTACCATCCAATGCCTTCTGACGTTTCTTTTTCAGTTTTCTTTCCTAAAATGTTTTACCTGCACAGTTTTGCAAGCTGTTTTTCCCTTCCCCTTCCTCCTGCCTTTACCCCTCAACTATACTGCCATCTTCTCAACTGCAGAACTGATCTCCTCTKCAACAGATCAAACCTCATCTTCACAAATTCACTTCAGAGCCTGGCCCAGTCATTTACTTTCTGTCTGRCCCCACTTTATTCCTTCCTGCTGACTCCATGTTGTTATGTGTAGTTCTCAGGAGCCCTGCTGTTGCTTGCCTTCTGTTGTGTTCGCTTTAGCACATCTACTCACGATGCTCTTCCCTGACCCCCACCAGGTTCTTTCAACCCCACTTTTTTCCCTGCAGCCCCCAGATGCTGATCTCCTGCAGGCCCATCACCCATATCTGCACACACTGGCAGAGGCAGCACCCYATGAAAACACATCAATGACAAGATGCTGTCTGGAGTCAGCAGCACTGAGCTATGAGCGAGCCCTTGAAGTGGTGTGTACAAGAACCAAATAAAATCACAGAATCATTAAGGCYGACAAAGACCTCTRAGATCAAGTCCAGCTATTAACCCAGCAGCCCTGGTGCACACTGACATAAGCTCTCTGCAGAGAATACTTCCCGATGGACATGATCCTGCTGTTACTGAGTCTAAGAAGTTTAAATAGGGTTGTTACTCTTCATACACACACATACACACACACACACACACACACTCTAAAGGCAATTGTTAGAGAAGACTGAAAGATGAAAAGAACAGATTATTCCCTAAATACTGGACACAGTTTCACAGAATTGCTATGCTAGTGTTAGAGCTGGTCAACAACAAGCCTTTACTTCAGACTGAAGGAGAAAGTGAATTTAATACCTTATTGACACTAATCCCACATTACACATTCTTCAGATTAGGAGTACCCTCCTACCCTCCTACCCATTTAGTTTAGCCATCTTCTAGGGCAGATTCAATTAGAAGGAAGGCATTTTTATTCTGGATAAGTATCTACATACTGAATTATTCAAGATTAATAAAAAGTAGCTTCACTGTCTATAAACATGCTTACTATCCACAGAATATTGCCTTAGCTGGGCATTTGAGAACACAATTATGCTGAAGACTGATACACAAGACAGGAGTCATGCAGATCTAAATTTCTTGATATTTAAAACCACATACAAAAATACTTTTGTTAACAAGCTGACAATAATTATCATTAGTTAACAAGCTTAATCATATATTAATTTATATCATATAGTCCTATAAGTGATAATAAAGTATGTTATAGTATGTGCAACATATATATTTCTTGGAACATCTACAATTTTCAGTCTCAACTATCACTTCTCAGCTAAAAMCAGTATTTCCTATTACATGAAAAACTCCAGCTACAGTACATTGGCTATAAAATATTTCAAAAGAAGACCAATACAATAATTCCAAATAAATAAACAGTTAAAAAATGTCTCCTACTAAGTCTTCCAGGAAGATGCTAGAGAAGAGATTACAACACACTTAAAATGCCTATTAAAATAAAYGCTTGATCAACCGACTTCATTTGCCTTCTTTTATAGCCTTTCCTAACATACTTGACACATTCTGCYACTTAAAGAGATTTTTATTACTTCAACCCACAAAGTCCTTCTTGGCCAGTTACTTTCCAGTATTACCAGATTACCAAACTTACTACTTTCTGCCAATACATTTTTAAGCAAAATAAACAAGGCTGCACCAAATCACCTACCAGGCAGTGCAAGCATAGAGTCAAATTCCCTGCAGTTGGATACTCCAGTGCTGTCTGTTGCACAGCTCTTCCACAGGTTTTCATACAAGGTAGATGTTGTGATCACAGAACCATGTATAGTRGAGACTTTCCAGTAATTATTCGGCAAAGTAGCTCCAATAACTGCCAAACCACCCAAGCCCGAAAGCAAACCAACAATTTCCAACGCAGCACTCATACTTGTGAGTAGTAACAGTTAAATACCCTTATAATTAGATTACAATCAAGTGAAGCCTTTCAGAAGCCTCCTTGCTGTTTTATCTCTGGGTTTCACTCCAAAATGAGTCTACCTTTGCTCTTTGCTCTTTCCCCATAGATAAGACTTACCGGGCATGACAATAAGAAGTGGGAGCAGTTCATGATAAAGATATTAGCGTGTAAAAGAAAATAACAACATTAATTCTTTTTCTAATAGGAAGTGAAAAATGAGCCTATGCTTTTACTCAGCCTAGAAAGTTGTGTYAGTCTTTCTACAAAACACCTTGCAAGAGTGATAATATGGACAAATATTTTATTTCTGTCTTTTCTCTGAAGTCAACTAGATTTTATACTAGATTAAATTTGCTTGTAATTTTATTATTGATGTCAAATCAAAAAGCTCTAATGTATTATTTTCTTAAATATTCAAACATAAAAATGCTTGAGAACAGGCACTTTATTCTGCTACTAGAAAATTTAGCACAGTATTTGGASTTATGGTCATAAGTAATCCAGGAGAACAATTGTACTGCCAGCTTCTTTCAGGAAGGTTAAGTTTGTGGATGAGTGTTTTCCATTAATATTTTACTGTCTATTGATCTACAGCTAAACACAYTCAATCTTAAAAGTAGTTCCACTTACACTGTACTATTGTACAATGTATTACAATTGCAATAAYGTATGTGTCATGGAAGTGAAATACAAGGAAATTAAGGAGCTAGTGTGACAGACCTATCTCAAAAGGAATAAAATTATGAAGAAAACAGCTATATGAAAAATTATACCTATCAGCCAATTGCATTTGCTTGTTAGGACACTTTGGGTTAAAAGAAAGTGATATTCTAGGCAAAGAATATGTTGAACTCAGTTTGGATTTTTCTGCTCTTGGCTAGACAGAATCAYAGACTCAATTCACATCACCCACTAATGTTAATACTTTAACGTAYTTGTGTATCCAAAGGGGGTTAACCATCTCTTGCAGTGATAACCTGCTCTTATCTCCAGGAAATGGAGTCAGAGTTTCTTCATAAAATAATTCTGCTATGATGCAACATGGCAACAGATTCACAGCATTTATGTAAACACTGCAAGAAGGATTAGCCTTTGAGAGAATCACAACTTGTCCGTAACAGGTATTTGTTGGTTTTCATCAAAATTCACTGGTCACTTTGAATTGATGCTGAAGGTTGGTATGTTCAGCTGCAAAAGGATATTACAGTGCCACTGTGAATTTTTGCTCCCTTGGCAGTCAAGAGGATCATTGCCACTGATCTAAACAAGACTAGATTTGGCAATGTGATCCTGTGCAGCTCTRAACTTGCAATCTTTTAAGGAAACCAGATAGTGTGTGGTAAGAATTGATCTCAGGTGACTGTGATCAATTGGAACTCCCTTCTCTGCTAAGTCATGGCAATTTGAAAARTGATGGCATAGTAAAATGAACACACTGTACCAGTACCCTGGAGTATCTGCATCCCATTAAAAGCCCTTCTAAGAGTTTCAARTAAATTTACCCATACACTGGTGCTATGCTGATGCAATCACTGCTGCTGACAGCACTTTCAAAGTTTAGATAGTTGGGACCTTGAATTAAGTGTCCCCAGCTGTTACACTGCTGCCAAGGATAGAAAGAAAAAATTCAAAGTATAATTAAAAACAAAAAAAAATCTCTTCCTACTTAACAAATGTATTTCAACAGGCAGTCATAAAGCACACATATAAATAGAAAAGATTAAACTGCAGACCTGAAGTCCATAAGTTGTTCCTATACAGCACCAGGTATTTTAGTAATTCCCTTCAGGAAATCCCTCTTCAATGTGTTAAAGAATGTAAGGCTATTCTTCACTAAATTTTGTAAACTCTGGCTTGTCGAGCAATGGGTGTAACAGCCAGCACTGCTCTGCAGGAGGCTCTGCATCAGCAGGGCTTAAGGGTTGGTGTTGACAGCTTCACATCAGCACCTCCCACAGCTTGGGAGTTTTCCTGTGGGTTTGCTCTAACCCAGTGGGTTGAACAGAATGCTGTCATTGTTGGCGCCATCTCAACACTCTAATTTCCAGAAACTCAGCCATGCTGGTATCTCCACAGCGGAGGCCTTAGAGAGGAGCTGAACGGGTACCAGGGTGACATGAAAAGCTGACAGTGCCTCTGATGCAATGAGCAGTGTTTTTAAAATCCTTGGAAGCATATGATTAGCCTCCTCTGGCCTCATTACAGGATGCTGATACTTATTTTTAAACTGGCATCATCATTCTGAAGACAGATGAGGCCACCAAAGCCACAGCCCTATAGAAAAATCATGAACATGCTGAATCTTGAGAGTTAAATTCTCACCCTTTAGAGATCTGCCTWATAGTTATGCAGCTCTGACTCGAGGCAAGTCCTTGTCTGTGTCAAGAAAAACAAGGTTCATAGTCTGTGAGACGTGGTATTTTTAAGTTTCGATCACTGCACATCAAGAATAAATCTGCTGGAAAGAGTCCAGACAACTAGTAATGACAGTAATCAGGGACCTATAAAGCAGGGAAGACTTGAAGAAATTATTCTGTTAGCATCACTCATAAAGYGTCAGCACAAAACTGAAAGTAGTAAAAGAATAAATGCAAGGTTCCGTTTAAGACAGAAAGCTTAACAAAATAGCATTTTCAAAGGCTACAGTGTTACTGCTTCTATACTCAGTTCGCAGAGGAAAGACCTTCAGTGTCAATCCTTCTCAGCCCATTAACTTAAAGATGGTGTTTGCAGAAAAATATTTTTTTTAATCCAGAACAGTTCAAACAAATCCTCTCCAGTCCCTCCAGAGACATTTCTTCTCTTTCTAGTTGCAGATAAACTATCCTGCTAGCAGTCTACTCTAGAAAACAAAGAAGCATCAGTCACACAGATGTATTTTAGTCTCAGCTGACCACCTCTGAGAAATTCCAGCAAAAATACACAGGTACACAGCTTTCGCACAAAGTGTCAAACCAGTTCTGTAATATCTAATAATTACTCTTCACACCAAAGCACAAACAAGCACCAATGCTCACGGAACTGTGGTCTGTTTGTATTTAAGAACCAGGCTGAGTGAAAGGATGCTATTTCTTCCAAAACTATTTTTAAAAGAAATCTTAGATTTACTGTGTATCACCCATACCTCCATGTGAACACACCAGAAAGGACAGCAAAGCCACAGTAGTGAACTGCAGGGTGAAACATTCATTTCATGGTGGCCCTTTAATCGGTCTGCAACCACCACAGGATTTGTCCACTCTAGACCCTCTGGGACAACTGCACCGTGTGTCACCCAGCCTGCTGATATGCTGTACAGAAAGAAAGAATAAAACCACATCCCTGAATTTTATAAACATATGCCATGCACACTTACGGTCTGAATTCAGCATGTAGAGAAATTTCTTGCACTCTACAAATCCTGCAGCAGTCTCTGCACAGTCCATCCAAAGACCTTCAGAAACCGCRTCTGCAGTATCCTGCTCTATCGTGGTGTCCAAAACTTTCCAGCTGTTGGACATTGTAGTAACAAGTATGGAGGTGAATCCTGCTAAAGCCAGCAGCAATGMACAAATCTGTAGAGAGGATGATGCCATTGTGACAGATCTTTTCTTCAAAGAAGTCACCCAAAATTTCTGATACTAGAAACCTGTGGAAACAGTTCATACACACACAGTATGTAGAGTGACATTTACACAAGCCTGGCCTTTGCAAAAACATCAAAAATATGCCTACAAGCATACAAAATGATGCACCATACAAGGGAACTGTAGAGCTGGAATCTAAATGCCATTAAGTAACTGGAATACTGGAATATCCTATATACTGAGTATTTTCTTAAGAAAACTTTTAGTCCTGTACATGTTTACTACAAAAAAAAAAAAATACAAACAGAACAAAACCACAGGACCCAACAGAGGAATTCTCTAATTTGAATTTGCAATGTTTCATCCATTCACTACTTGTTTGCTAACTCAAAATTAATTTAAAAACTAAAACTATCAAATGCTTTAATGAATTAATCATCTCCCAATTACAATACCTCCCAATAGAAATTCAAAGCAAGATAAATTGTGATACTCACGTTTATGGTATGTTTCTAACCTGTTTCATCTACCTTCCTGTGCGACTCTGGAGTCAGCACTTTGTGAGGACCAATGTGATCACCCAGGTGAAGGTTTTGTACTCTTCAGGACCTTTGTCCCATTCTAAAAATCAAGGACCCAGAGCCAAAGCTCTGTCCAACTGTTGCACAAACATCTGCCATGGCTTTTTGCTACAGCAAAGTATCAGTGAGAGGGAAAATTGCAAAAACATTATGTAAGTTAGTACCAAAGGTACTCAGATTAACCTAACACCCACTGACATACAATTTGCTTTGTAAGGGCCACTGACCTGCTGATGCACCAGAAGAGTGCAAGGCACTACAGAAGAATATTGCTACAACTTCCACAATGGCTGTTTTACCTGAAACATTCATGCCTTTGGGTCAGGATGCATCCTAGAGAAGAAACATGCAGCCAGACACCTGTCCAGTAGGTAACATTAACAAATAAAACTGTTTGTGACCGCAGCCATACCCTGAGGCAGCACAGACCTCCCGGGCTAAAAGCCACAGGGGGTCTGGCAGCCTGGCACATTGTAGCTCCTCCTCTCTTTGCCTTCCTTTGTCTCAAGGAGCCACCCTCACTCATCCCTTCCTGACCCTGTTGTTACCACACAAACCTCATAGGACTGTCCAGATAACACTTCATTCCAACTCCACATCCATCCTCTTTCAACCCATAGCATGGACACCCTGCCCTTCAGGATCTGACTGTACAAGCTGCCACACACTGTCACGTTTATTGGTTTGAGGTGATGGCACAACTGATAGCAAATATGCATTGCAGCTGTCCAAAGGAGAATGACCATAAACCAAACCCAAATAAATACACAAAGTCCAGAGCATCATCCTTTACAAAGTACACACATAGGCTATATGCTACTAAGAGCTGCAATGTGATAAAAATAAACCCTGGGAGAGCAAAAAGATCACCATAACATTAAAAACAGCAGAGCCAAAATGCACAGGTTTGAACACAGTACAGGAAGGGTTAGCAAAGAAAAATATTTAAGTCACTTAAATAAACAAATTACTCCTGATAAGGTCTCTGGAAGCAAAAATGAGTGGTGAAAGTGTCTAAACTGCAAAGTTAAAAACCTCTCTTACTTCTTTTTCATTTTGTYACATAGAAAAACAGAAAGAGCATTGATTACAACACTGGTTTAATTTACATATGTATATATACATTCCTACAATCAGCGATATATGGCTTTGAACATAATAATGACTCCTTAGTTCAGGTAAATGCTGAGGCTGACCCATGGCCACCAGCACAATCAGAAAGAGATAAAATGCAGATTTAAATGCAGTACTAAATCACTTATAGCAGTTTCCCACCACAGCTCACAGAGGTTTTCTCTGGTCACAGTCTGATATCTTGGGTTGAGAAAGCAAACTCTTTTCACTACCAGTTAAGAAGAAAAAAAAAAAGAAAAAAAAAAAGCAAGCAAAAAAACCCCACAAGAGGATCAATGTTAATTCATTTCCTACCACTTCCACCTCCAAAGAAGTTGATTTTGTAAGTGTGCTCCTGTAGTTGTCAAAACATCTTAATACCCTAATCAGGCTTATTGCCACTTGTAATTACAGTATGCAGATCACTCTCATCTTGCTATTAACTTTGCCTTCACACAATGAACCACAGAATAACTTGAGCTAGAAGGAGCCACACGGATGCCAACCTCCCACYAAAGCACAGTTTCAGTGTTGGGTCAGGTCACCCAAACCTTATTCCAGTCACAAAAGAGTGGGTTCTAGGGCAGGAATATGCACAACACTCTCCTGTGGATCATATTCCTCACAGCTATGCAGAACTTTCCCTGCTGCCATACTGACTGCTGCCACTCACCCTCTGTGTGTACCCTTGAAATAAACCACTGTTTATTCTGCTGCTTGGTTTTGGCAGCTCTGCACTCTGTCTCCAGTGGCCCAGGTGTGACAAGCATGTAGGCAGCTTGGCTGTCCCATGAGTATCTCCACAGGTAACCAGGAAGGTGCACACAACTTCTTCAAACTTACAAGTTACCTTCTAAGCAAACACCTGGGTTTTTTTTTCCCATTTAATCCCAGGAGGTTGGCAGTGTGTACAGCAGACTGTTCTCTGCTGCCACAGCTCTCCAGCTCTGCAGAGCTTTGCTGATATGGATATGGTACTGGGAAGAGCAGCACAGTACCAGAGATCAGGAGCCCCAGCTGGCAGCGAGGGGACCACAGGGCACCTGTGGCACCTGCTCAGGCGTGTGTGGGTAACTACAGAATCACAGAGTCACCAAGATCGGAAGAGACCTTTAAGATCATCTGRTCCAACCATCCACCCTGGCGGCGRTGCAATGAAATTGTTACTTTGAAATTGCCCGCCTGAGTCTCCTCAGGACCAAACAACCCCAGTTCCCTCAGCCACTCCTCGTAAAAGTTTTCTAAACCTCTCACAAGTCTTGCTGCCCTTTGCTGGACACGCTCCAGCACTTCAATGTCCTTTTTTAAGTGAGGGGCCGAAAAACTGAATGCAGAACTCAAGGTGTGGCTTCACCTGTGCTGAGTACAAGGGATGATCACTTCCCTGGTCCTGCTGGCTAAACTATTCTTGATACAGATACAGACAGGGGGAAGAGCCTGGAAGGAGGTTGTGGGGTGGGAACCTGGTCAGCCAGCAGCTCTTTGCTGGAGCAGCCTGTGGCGAGGTGAGATGAGGTGGGGTGAGGTGAGGCGGGGCAGAGGAGCTGGGGCAGGGAAGGTGCTGAGGTGTGGCAATGTGATGTGGAGCCACACACGGAGCAAGGCAATGCTGAGGCAGCAGCTCCAACCTCCAGCTCACCTCCTGAGCTGCTGCAGGCTAAGAGCAGACCGGTTCTGCCTATTCCGTAAGGCTTCTAGAGAGCAGTACATTAAAGCAGCCCTGCAGAAAGACCTTGATMAATCAGAGGGTTGGGCAATCACCARCTGTATGAAGTTTAAAAAGGGAAAGTGCTGGATTCTGCAGTTGGGATGGGACAACCCAAATGCATCTACAAACTGGGGAACGAGATACTGGAAAACAGTGCCGTGGAAAGGGACCTGGGGGTGCTGGTCKAYRGCAAGTTGAGYATGAGTCAGCAGTGCCCTGGCARCCAGGAATGCCACCTGTGTCCTSGGGGGCATCAGGCACAGCATTGCTGGCCAGGCCAGGGAGGGGATTGCCCCACTCTGCTCTCCACAGCCTCACCTCAAGTTCTGGGGGAGGTTTGGGCACCACAATATAAAAAAGACATTAAGCTATTARMAAGTGTCCAAAAGAGGGCCACAAGGATGGAGAAGTCCCTTGAGAAGCTATATGATGAGCAGCTGAGGTCTCTGGTCAAAGTCTGACCTTGGGTTGAAAAAGCAAACTCTTTCCACTACTAGTTAGGGAAAAAAAAAAAATAAACAATGTTAATTCATTTCCTACCACATGGTCTATTCATCCTGGAGGAGACCTCCGCAATCGGTAACATCATGAGTTCTATGGCATCCACGGAACTGTGGTGACCGGTGACAGGACCCGACTGAATGGCCTGAAGCTGCGTCAGGGCAGGTTTAGATTGGGTATTAGAAAAAGGTTCCTCATTCAGAGGGTGGCTGAGCACTGGAATGGGCTCTCCACTGAAGTGGCCACATTACCGAGCCTGACGGAGTTCAAGCATCTGGACAATACTCAAAGGCACATGGTGGGACTTTTGGGGATGGTCCTGTGCAGAGCCAGGAGTTGGACTCAATGATCCTTGTGCGTCCCGTCCAAATCAACATATTCTGTGCCCCACGGGTTTCACGGCTCCAGGGCCGCTCGCCGAGGGGGCCGTGGCTCGCCGAGGGGGCCGTGGCTCGCCGAGGGGGCCGTGGCTCGCCGAGGGGGCCGTGGCTCGCCGAGGGGGCCGTGNGTCCCTTGAGAAGCTATATGATGAGCAGCTGAGGTCTCTGGTCAAAGTCTGACCTTGGGTTGAGAAAGCAAACTCTTTCCACTACTAGTTAGGGAAAAAAAATAATAAACAATGGTAATTCATTTCCTACCAGATGGTTTATTCAGCCTGGAGGAGACCTCATTGCAATCGGTAACATCCTGAGTTCTATGGCATCCACGGAACTGTGGTGACTGGTGACAGGACCCGACGGAATGGCCTGTGGCTGTGTCAGGGCAGGTTCAGATTGGGTATTAGAAAAAGGTTCTTCATTCAGAGGGTGGCTGGGCACTGGAATGGGCTCTCCACTGAGGTGGCCACATTAACAAGCCTGACGGAGTTCAAGCATCTGGACAATACTCAAAGGCACATGGTGGGATTCTTGGGGATGGTCCTGTGCAGAGCCGGGAGTTGGACTCGATGATCCTTTTGCGTCCCGTTCAAGTCATCATATTCTATGCCCCACGGGTTTCACGGCGCCAGAGCCGCTCGCCGAGGGGACCGTGGCTGGCCAAAAGGGGGCCGTGGCTGGCCAAAAGGGGGCCGTGGCTCGCCGAGGGGGCCGTGGCTCGCCAAAAGGGGGCCGTGGCTCGCCGAGGCGCTGCCACACTCATCATGGCGGCAGAGCACGTACCACCCCCTCCACATGGCGGCTCCGCGACGGCTCCGACCCGGTGGTGCTGCCCTCCGTGCCCCGGAGAGGGCACCCGTGCACACCCGGGCGCCCATCCACTCGCCAAGCGGAGAGCCCCAGAAGCCGCGGGGAGCCGCGCCCGCCCAGCGGTGACCGAGTGACTCTCCCGCCACCGGCAGGAAGATGTCGCCCGGCTGCCCCGGAAGCGCTCGGGGAGGCGCCAACATGGCGTGGGGGTGCTGGGCCCGCGCCGGGGGCCCGGGGCCGCACAGGTACCGCCGGGACGGGACGGGACGGGGGGGGGGAAGGGATGGGACAGCTGGGGCGGGCGGTGCTGACGGTCCGCGTGTTCCCCCCGCAGGCTGGCGCTGCTGCTGCTGCAGCCGCGGCGGGGTTTCCGCCGGGCGCGGCCGCGGCCCGAAGAGCCCCCGGCAGCCGCCGCCGAGGCGCGGCCCGTGTCGCCGTCCCCGCGCCGCAGCCTCTACCCGCCGTCGCCCACCACGGCCGCCGGCCGCCCCTCGCCGCGCCGCCTGGTCAAGCCCTTCCTGTTCGCCGTAGGGGTAAGCGGCTCCTGCGAGCCGGAGCGCCGTGCCCGGCTGGGRAGGGTGGGTCAGCAAGGAGCGTATTCCATCCGTCTCAGGGGAAYTCTTTCTTCCTGGGTTTCACTTCTCAGTTCCTCAATGTTAACGCAAAGTTGTTGGCCAAATACTGTGGCATTATAATGAGATAATACGCAGTAACTTCAATTAAATCAATTGAAGTGTCGTGAAGGTATCTCAGTTTCATACCATTTCAGTGAACTTAGTAATTTCATTGACTCATTTTGTTTTGAACCTCTTTGATAAAGCATCATCCCGTGACAATGAACATTCAGTAAACCCGAGAAAATGGTCTCGAATTGTACCAGGAGAGATTTAGATTAGATATGAGGAAAAAAAAAAAAAAGAACAGAAAGGGTTGTAAAGCATTGGAATAGGCTGCCCAAAGCAGTGTTGGAGTCACCATCCCTGAAAGTGTTCAAAACACACGTGGATATGGCACTCGAGGACATGGTGAACTCAGTGGTGGTGCTGTATTGACATTTGGACTTATGATCTTAAAGGTGTTTTCCAGCCTTAAGCACTCTGTGAGTCCCGCTGGTCAGCGGTGCCGCAGCTGCCGTTGCTGTGCTCACACTGCTCGGGGCTGAGCAGCCGGCTCAGGGGTGGCATTAGCCCGAGATGAGCCCGGCTGCCTCGGCCAAGGCCCCAGGACGGAGCGGTTACTGAGCCTTTGTCCGGTATCGCCCAGTTCACAGGCTCAGCCTTCGGCTCCGCCGCCATCTGGCAGTATGAGTCGCTCAAGTCRCGGGTCCAGACCTACTTTGAGGAAGCTCGAACAGACTGGATGGATAAAATGCGGCCACAGAAGAGAGGTGACTTCAGAAAGCAGGTACACGGAGCCAGGCCTGGGCTGCTCGCACAGGGGTGGATCCCTGCGGGAATGCCAGGCACAGCCATTCTCTCCTCTGGTGGGAGCACTGTTTGTACAACAGATACTTGTCCTGGTTATTCTGATTTGTACCTTGGAGATATATGGGTTCTCAACAGGCTACAATAGATAAGTTGCCATACAAGGAAAACTGATAGAATTAGTTCTAGAAAACTGTAGTTCTCAATATCACTGCAAAAGTTATAGTGGAAAAATAGAGACAAGTACCATCTTCACCCAGAAATATAGGAAAGAGATGTCAGTAGTAAGAATTTGTTCATCAAAACTAGGTACCATTTGCTTTTTCACCATGAAAAATCCCACAACAAAGGTTCTTGCTCTCAAAGTGCTCTCAGAAGTGAACATGAAGTCCCACAGAGGACAGAGCTTGATTAAATTCTCAGTCTTATGCTAAGATTTTTCAGTACTCTGGCTTCTGAAATGCACTTGTATTTTCAGCCTCTAAATCCTTAAAAATACAAGGTTTTAGAGGGCTTTTTTTACTCTGAGAGCTGACATTTCCACACAAGTACCTTGGAGTTTGGGCAGCTGCAAGATTTGTTATAAATTTAGTTGGTATCCCAAAAGTATCAGTCATTTAGTTTTTAATAAGTATACTTAAAACTAAACTAAACATTCATGTGTGTTTGCATTTGTTTCAAGGCTACTACTGGCTTGTGATAGACCAGGCTTGATACTCTTTCATGTCTGCTTGCCCAAGGGAAGTAGGGCTGAGTGTGGAGCTGGAGAGGCTCAGGATCCTGGATAGGACACTMAGGAGCTATTTTTCTAATGTGTATTGTGCACACCAGCACTGCTGTGGAAATGGGCATGTGGGATAACCCTGGTGGGCAGCTGAGCTCCCCAAAGCCCCTCGCTCACGGCCCCCATAAACCCCCAGTGGGGTGGGGGAAGAAGAAAAGTAGGAAAACTTGGGGGTAAAACAATCCCCAAAACAGTGTTTAGTAAGTGTGAGAAGAAAACAAGTGATGCAAAGATAGTCACTCACCATCTCCGGTGGAAGGGCCAGTGCCCAACCAGTTCATGAGAAAAATATGTTAAACCACTTGAAATTCCCTCTTTTGGGGGGATGGCATTTTGTGGTAGGGAATATCTCTTYGGTTAGTTCAGGTCATCTTGCTTGGTTGTGTCCCCTTCCACCCTGTTGCAACCTGCAGCAGCAAGTGCAAAATGGAAGAGATCGTGATGTTGTACAAACACCATTCATCAAAATGTAGAACATTACCAGTTACCAGTACTGTTTTRGTCAAAAATCTAAGACACAAAACTRTGTGTAAAATGAAAGAAAGAAAATTAGCTCTATCCCAGCATGCTTTCTTGCTTGGTGCATATGAATGCAGGGGAGATTATGATCAGCATTTAATATTTTTAAATAATTTTGCTTTTATACTTTTGTTTTCCTTCAAAACCTGAAGGGGAAGATCTGRTGATTAGCTATGCAAAAAAGAAAACTAAACTGCCCTGTTGTTAATAGGCTTAAGCTCCCAATCCCCATCTTCAATGGGTAAGTTCTATTTCTAAGAGTACAGGATTCCCCTAGTTGTTTCTGAGCACATGAAATCCTTGTATTATAGAAAAATCATGTCTGTTCAGTGTTCTTATACTGAAGAATATCCTCTGCCAGGGAATTAAACAAAACATGCAATGAAATTGTTACTTTGAAATCAAATAATGAATATGTTTCATACATCATTATATCCCTTGCTTCCAACCTGCAGATTGTTTTTATGACATTGCCCCCATCAATATGGTTGGAAGGTCATTGAAGCAGCAACAAAATATATRTCCAAAATGATTATGAAAGCTGAGGAAGGGCAAGGGGGGTGCAATTTGTCTGTGGGCTGACTGCACTCAAAATAAACTTTTTCAGGGGTTTTAAACTTGGAGGAGGGCTGGGTGAGCTGGACGCAAGGGGGAATGGATTCCACATCTTGTGAGCCACCTCTGCAAAAGTGATCCTGGCACAAAAGTGGAATCACTCAAAGGTGGGTGGTGTCATGTTAGACAGCATTAGGATGAGGCTTAGTYGAGGCAGGATTTATGCTAACTTTGGCTAATCTGCTAAAGTCAGCATTATGGGCTAGATCTTTGTTTAATGCAAGCAGGGTAAACCCACTGGAGTTGTGTAAAAGGATATAACCCCATTCTGTTGGAAGAAAYCCCTAATCCATATTGGGGTATTTTATGAAAAGGAGGGCAGATAACTGTTCTTGAGTAAGGAAATGTCAACTTGAAAAGCTAAAGCAATCACAAGTAAAAGAATTTGAAACCAATTTACTTCTCAGATTACARACAAATGCTTCCCATTAAAAACGTATAACCTTACATGACTGTTTTTGAAATTGCAAATGCTTCACAGTGGCATTGATGGACAAAAATTCTGTTTCAGGTTAACAGCTGGTGGAATAACTTGACTGAGGGTCAGCGGACTGTGACAGGTTTGTGTTAGCTTACAAGTATTAGACATTCACAGGAAGAGAAATATGGCAAACAGGTACAGTATATTAAAACAGATGGCTTTCATACCACGTTTAGGTTGTTGGGCACMAAGCATGTGTAAACTTACACCTGCACACATACTATTTCTGCTACACTTCCTTCTCACAAACTATTTTTTGTAGGCCTTAAAAAAGTTCCTATGCATCTGTGTGAGAGAGTGTGGAGGATTAACTAGAATCCTCCCCCAGCAATATTTTTCTYRGGAATTATGAAAACCAGCAARTGCTTTTATRAGAAATAGGTGTATATATTCCACTGAAATGTGGAAATAAAATTCCCTAATAGTTACATGTTTGCAGCATGACATATAAAAAGTAGCAAAAAATTATCCTTTCAGCTTTYCTTTGGTTATACTGTAGTTTTGATTGGTTAGCCTAATGCCAGTTGAAATCCCTGAGATAAATGTAATGTGTGGAATGAAATTGCTGAGAACTAAATTCAAATCCAGTGYTACATATCCCACATTAAGTACTTACTGAATCGGTATTAACAGGTTGTTTGCATAAGGTTACTTAAATGCTATTTCTCTGCCATTTAGGTTTTCTATGAAACATTTCGGGAAAAACAATTCATCCAACTTACTAACTCTTTGAAGAGTTGACTCTCAGTTTAAGACTAGATTGTATAAGTGCTGAATGTTTCAGGCCAGAATTGTTTCAGGCCATTCAATTAACAAGTGCTTTCAGGAATTTTTGTAAAATCTTTGTATTGCTTCAATGTACAAGCCAGGTCATGATACAGATACTGTGTGGGGGCTATGAGGATTGATATTCTATAGTCTCTGCAGCATCCCTGGATAACAAGCAATAGGAATTAGAGCTGGTAGCTACAGTCTGAGCTGATCAAATACTTGCCCTAACTAGACTGGGGCTTACTGTCCTGAAATGCTTCACAGTTCTGTAACACTTCAGTTTGGCATGCAGAGGAAGTATTTCCTCTAACAAAAGAGCATGGTACCATAGGAGGGAGTATTGAAAGAACTATTGAAATTCTGGTTCTMGGATTTATGGATCACAGCTTTTCAYAGTTTTTGCATTTTGTTGCAAACGTCAAATGAGAATGATTATCTGACATTTACCATTATGTAAAGGAGCACAGTTATTTCCCCCTTCAATGTTTCCAGCTATAATAAAATGTTTTAAATATCTAAATGCTTGGATAGAAAAAGAGAAGGCATTTTAAAGAAGAAGCAATACATTTTCATTATGTTGTTAATAATTTACACTTTTACTTAAAGTAAGATTGCAGTAACATCTGTGAAGTAAAAAGCTGTGAGTTTGCTGTCTCCCAAAGCTCACTATGCCTTAGCAATGCCAATTCMGCTTTACAATTTCCGTAAAACCACAGTTTGCCCAAAAAATGTACTGGATGTATACTGTGTGTTTGTATGGTTCCCCCAGTCTTCTCCCCTTGTGCAGTTAAATGCTTGTGTGCAGTAGATTGGTGCCATTTGGGAATAAACAGCAAGAGGGGCAGGAAATGGGACCTCTTAGCTGGCTCCTGTTTCACTGATTCTGCAGTGGRAAAGCAGATTGAAACAGTAGCTTGAACCTTCTCAGCACAGGTCTTTCTGGACTGTTGGATTCATTACACTGTATTTTAGAACAGTTGCAATTAAATGTCATAGTTCTGAAAGGCTTCCACTATTTAWATGTAGCTTTCAATTTTTCATTGCTTTTTCTAAACTGTATACAAAGTAAGAAGTGGATATTGCTTTTAATGGACTTGTGAAAAAACTACAATTCTACAAGGTGCCTTTTTCAATACTTTCTTTCAGTAAGCATTATGGTGTGTTCCATCTGTAATTTGCTTTTTTTCCCCCCTCTTCTTAATAGGTATTATAGCTGCAAATGTCTTTGTATTCTGTTTGTGGAGGCTGCCTGGCATGCGACGGATTATGTTTACATATTTCACCTCAAATCCATCYTCCAGTAAGTGAACACTAATTTGGATGACTTTCCTACATGGAGATGTAATAGAACTCTGATCATACTGCAGAAGTTTCAGATGACATATGGCTTACGTAGAGCTCCATCACCCACGAGCAATGTCAGTCAGGCCCAAACACATCATTCTGTCTAGGCAAGAAATGGTTTGAGGGGAAGAMTGTAAGGAGTAATGGATCTAATTGTTAAAAACAAACAAATCACTGGTGGTTTTCTAAGTATTGTAACATCAAAACTGTTGGCTGCTGTCTGGCATTTTCCTGCATGCAGTGGGATGCAGCTCCTGCCTGAATAAAGGTGAGAGGTTCTTTTGCCAGTGACATCAGCCCCAACTGGTTTCTTGGACAGAGTGCAAATCAAGCCACTCAGCAAAGGAGAAAAATAAACTGTACTACATAATGCCATTCGTAAACTAAACTCAAATGTGACTATTTCCCCCCATAATGTTGTGTGGGATGGCAGATAGAACCATCATCAGTCCCATGCATGTGTGCTTTTGTCAGTAGACAAGCATTAGCCTGTAGGTTGAGTATGGAGTCCCGGTTTCAGAGCTGTGCTTTGAGTCACATTAAGAAAACCCAAACAAACCAAGCATCAGCTTGACTTTTGCTGTGTGTTAAATGTGCTGAAGATATTAATCTAGGGGAAAAAAATAGTAATATTTAATGGCAGAAAATTGGGGGTTCATTTCTAAACCAAAGAGTTAAAAGGACAGGGAGAAAAAYGTGTTCGGAAGGTACTTCCTTCTGTCCTCTTAATTTCTGCTGAAAATGTGGAAACTCAACCAGTTCCTCCACACTCCAAAGCTAAAAATATCTGCTACCTAGATCTGAGCATGTTCACCCCAAACACTCYTATTTTAAATAATGTTGACCTTCAAACCTGCTAATTGGCTTGTTTGCATTTTCAAGGCTGCCATTTTAGTGAGAAGAGCTAGCTATTTCGAAAAGGAGAACTATTTTTTCTCTCTGAGTTCATCTTTGTAGCAAATTAACTGTATATGGCTGCTCATATATTAAAAATCTTTCATCATATATATATATAAATAAAATACCTTTTTTCTTCTTCAAAGCATAGGACACATATCATAAGATACACAACAATCCCCAGTAGGTAACTAAGACTGTTACTACAGCTTGCATATCTTTGGGGTATATGTTCTAGCTTTCCAAAAGGTCCTGCTTGGAATTTGATATTTGTTCCATTTCTGGGTTTATTATGTAGCTTTTATTTAAGAATCTAAGTATAATTAGCCTGTAGTGTGTCTTGATGAATTTCTAGTCTGCATGGCATGTAAGTTGAAGCTAATWAAAATACTGACTTCTTTATGTGCATTCTTTTTCTCTTTTGTAGGAGCCCTGTGTTCTCCCATGCTGCTCTCTACATTTAGTCACTTCTCTCTCTTCCAYATGGCAGCAAATATGTATGTTTTATGGAGTTTTTCCAGCAGCATTGTCTCTCTTCTGGGGTGTGAGCAGTTCATTGCAGTATATCTTTCTGCTGGTAATGTTAAATATATATATTTACAACACTTAAAAAMTAGAAATATATATTCATACAAGTAAACTGTGTGCATGGTTAATAGATGTATGATGACAGATGGCCATTGTTCAATCCCACACATTGCTTTATACTAAAGGCAGTAGTACTTTGCTGTCATACAGATTTTTGGTGGGTTTAAGATACTGGGCTTTGAAATATCAGATAAAACCATATCTGGTTTTAATTCCTGCTTTACTACCAAAATAAAATAGCTCTAAATACAGTCTCTAGGGATTTTCGTGACAAAAGATGACAGTTAATTTGTACTTTCTGATGCTTGTCTGCATTTTTGCCATCATTTCCAATAGTGATTTCTCCTTTTCAGGCGTTATCTCCACTTTTGTCAGTTACGTTGCTAAAATGGCCACAGGGAGGTTTGAACCATCCCTTGGAGCTGTAAGTATCTTGGAATTTGAGAGACTGATAATGATCTTTGAAGCCAATTTGAAAGCCTGCTGTATTCTTTAACCTGCTTAAAAACCAAGAGTATATCTGGGGTRATGGAAACTAGAAATCTTTACCAAAATCAGGTAACCAGGGATGAACTGATTTCTCTGTGCAACAGCTTGCCTGTTCTTCAGATATGTTACCTCTGCTGCAGCAGCTGCCCAGAACTGACACCACTTRATGCTGGGGGTTGTAAATGAGTTCTAAACAGCAGGACCTCTTGTCCCTGAGCAGCTCAGTTATATAACTTAGTGCAGAAATGCTATTTCATAATTGTGTAGCAGTGTTCTCTAATTAAAAATAGAATACTTTAGAAAGAGATCATGTAATCAGACAATCAAACTCAGCATGTGATCCCAGTGGAAGTTGTAGGGCATGCTGTGCCGGAAGGGCAGCACTCCTGCCAAAAGTCTTACCCCATGAACAMTATGAGGCAGGCTGGGGAGCTCTTGTAGTTGTCAGTTCTTTCTCAGTTTTTTAATAGTAGAACATTTTAAAACACTTAAATTGCATGAAATTTGAGGTTAACCTAGACATTTGCTAGGTTTTAAAGGCTTAACTTACTAYACAAAATAATTTTGATAAAAGCCCAAAGTCAGATTCTCATTCTTCTATTGGAATGAAAAATGTTTAGCTGTGCTGAAGCTGGAATTTTTGGAAATGCTGTCTGTGTATTGTCCCTTTGTGTTATGAGTAACCTATATCTGRAGCAAGTTACTTTCCCTTAGTCTTACTTACAGGAACTTACTGAAATTACCACACACTGCATTAGTTTACTGCATTCAGAGCCTTTCCATTGACATTATTTCAGGGATACAAAAGCCCATGGTCCATTTAGTACAGTCCAGAGAATTACTTGTTTCATTGACAAAAGATTTTTGTCCCTGTCCATCTGTTATTTTCCTTGGTTTTGTACAAGCTTCAGAATGATTCGCTTCACCAGATGTGTCTGTGCTTGATTAATACATGTTAGATTTCTAGGGTGTTCTTGGGAAAAAGGACATTTACATAAATCGTTATCTTAAATTTGGGAGCGGGTATTTCTTAATTATATGAGATGATTTGAAGGATGTTTTTCCCAGTATTTATAATTTCAGATATTGAAATGAGATAGTGGTGTCTTATTTTATTTTTATTTTGAACTTTTCTATGGTGCTTTGTACTTTGATGTTTACCACAGGGCTACATTTGAAAATAAAAATGAAAACAGGTTCACATACAGAAAAATACATTATCCCCTATGTAACATCTTAGCTTACTTTGATGTATTTTCCTGTATTTACAGTCAGGAGCTATAATGACTGTCCTTGCAGCCGTATGTACGAAGATGCCAGATGCAAAACTGGCCATCATACTTCTTCCGATGTTCACATTTACAGCAGGAAGTGTAAGTGCCTTTGAACTTTAAAGAAATGCTACTCTSAAATGTTTTCCCTGTGTTTCTAAGCTGTTAAATTTATTTTGGAAGAGTATAGGGGTCATGGAACTCCCAATTCTGAATTGTTGCAGCAYAGTCATTTCAGCAGTGTGTAGTGAATTCAGAATTACCCTAAATTCCATCCTCCATGGGTGTGTTTCCGATCTAATCCCAAGAGGTGAAAAAAGCTGGGAGGCAGTCAGGTTCATCTGTCTGASGAAACCTGCACAYACATCCTCTTCTTTCTGATTTWTTTTTATAGCAGTGCTTGTAACAGGCTGATGTAAAGCTGGTACATGGTCTTCAAAGAAAAAATTATCAACATTAGAAACACAGAATTTCACTTCTCATGAGAGATTACATTCTAACCCTGGAGGAGTATTTGACTCCTCTTTTGGATATCATCTTTTGAAACTTTTAGGAACAGTGTTGGAATTAGAAGTAGGCTACTGAGACTTTTCTTCATGTATAGTACTAGAACTCCTTTTTTTTTCATTAAGTTCTTTTATGCACATCCACTACCACATTTAAGAAAAGCTTCTCATGTATATCTTAACTTGCTTTAATAAGTTAATCATCTTTGGTCCACTACTTAAAGTTGTTTTACTGCTTAAAGCTATTAAGCCAGGTCATTCCAAGATCACAAGATTTAATACTTTTTGTAAGTGAAGCTTACAGATTTGAACAAACACTCTTAGATRTTATCTTCATGTTTTTCATGCACTCCTGCTTGAGTAGACCTGAGGTTTTTTGTTTGTTAGGTTGTTTTTTTTGCGTGGTACCCTTTAAATGCATCTTTCCTTAAAAAGGTGGCCAGGGTGGAAATATGGGCAGAACCCCAGAGTGCATTGCCATGAGCAAGTGCTCACTGCAACAGCAAAACAAGAGCAATATCAGCTATTGCAGTATAAACATTGGAATGATTTTAGCTCTACTATATAATTGTATATATAAGCTTTACATACTCCTTTAAGCTACCTTACCTATACTGTGATGATTTATGAAATTAAACAAGCCAATGTAGCAACAGAGCTTGTATTCTAACACCTATGCTTAAGGAAAGAAATGGTGCCTAAAGTAACATTTCATCCTAGCATTAGACCTGTAGTCTTTATGAAATGAGGCATTTAGTAAAATCTTGTGTATTGACAGTTATGGTGCCTTGTGGCTCCTGGAGATGGTACGCCATGCTCATTCTGCTCTGGCTGTGGAGTTGTTCACAGTCATCCTGATTTTCTGCCTTCCAACAAATGTTTGTATCAGATAAGATAGCAGGGTTGCTGCCCCATGTTTCATGCACTGGAGGGTTGTGTTCTGGAGCACAGATGCATRTAAATCTTAAGTTACATCAGAATTAGAGAATGAGAATGTTGCAATTGCATATTTTGTGGTGTCTTTTATAGCATGTAATTTCTCTTTCCTCCCRATCCAAATTTGGAATGTATTTGTAGATTCAGAAATGAAGACTAGAAAAGACTGAGTGTTCAAAAAGGACACATTCCCACCCTGCACTGTTCTATAGCTTGACAGCATCTGTATTTTGACAGCACGATATGGCTGAAGACTAAGTCTGTTGTTTTAAAATTATTTTTTACAGTAATTGCTTTGATATGAACTTCATAAGACATTTTTTCGTTCCAATTTCTTTTTCTATGCTGGAATAGAAAACTGTTGGCCATTTTATGCTTTGACTGATCTGTCCATTCCATGTTTTCTTCCTTTCTAGGCTTTAAAAGCCATAATTGCATTTGATACTGCCGGGCTTGCTTTAGGCTGGAGACTTTTTGACCATGCTGCACATCTTGGGGGAGCTCTCTTTGGAATGTAAGTCTGTATTTGCTAACTCTACTTGGTTTGTACTTAAATTAATCCTGTATTTTTCCCCCTTACTTTCTACATTGCTGAAGTGTGGGGGTTTTTTTTGGACAGTTGTCTTAACTAGCAGTGAATGCAATTCATTGTTACCCTTTTAGAGCTGTAAAATTGTTTGGAAAACACTGTTAACRCATGCTTAGAACTGAAAAAATGGAGTTGAACTGCATTAGAATCATGGATTAGATGTCAGGTGGTCCTGTAACCATAACCTGGGCTGGCTGTCTCCAGCCTGCTCTTCCCAGCACATTGWAGAGAGTCACAGGGCAGAAAAGATTGTCACAAAGCACAGAATGGATGAACTAAAATAACTTTAAAGAACTAAAAAAATGTCTTTGTCTCAGTGTTCTTCCTCTAATTGCCAATTTAGAGGGAGSTACATAGTTAATATAAGCTCAGGCCAAATTCCTTTGAGCAGCCTCTACTGTGGTTTTCTCCATGTTGCTGTATTGCYTTTGTGGGGAGCCTTCCTAATTAGTAAGAACTACTAGAAACAAACTTGTAGGAAACAGTTCTGTATTGTTCCATGTTTGAACCACATTGAGTTTTTCAACACTTACTGCTAAGTGCATTTTTTAATATTTTATGTAGGCATTTGAAAAGCCTACCCGAGATTTCACTAGGCCAGACTTAAAGGCAAACCAGTTCGTAGAACAAATAATTTCCTATTTCTTGGCTTTGGTGTCAGTACGCTGTGTGCTGTACAATCTTCCTTTCTCCCCCTGTGTGGCATCACAAATGCCTCTGATGTAGTCTTGCTGATTCATAACTGCTTTCTGTCATGATGTGTCATTGTTCATTGTAATGAAGGRACAATCTGCATTGGTAATGCAGATACACATATTGAAAAAATGATAGCAGTTGCAGTAAAAATAGTGTGGAGTTGGCAAGTTTCTTGCTTTCCTCACCTACMTTTGTTTTACCTGTTTGTCCTACTCAATGATGATTTAGGTCACTTCATCCTTAAGCATGTTAGGCCTTATTTAGGACATAAGTTGAATGGCCGAAGGATTTTCTATACATTGCCTCCTCCTTTAGGAAGCAGCTGTATGATTTAAAGGAATGGCTGCTGGYTCACAGAAAAGTGCTTTTGTTCCTYAAGACTCAGGTGTGGAGTTAGGCCTGTGAGAGAAACTTCAACCCATTTTCATGTTGGATGCTTCCCCTCATGCCTCTCCACCATAACCTTCATTGCTTAATCACTTATGTTGATATTCATATTGTCTTCTATAMTAAGTATTCACTTGGGTTTTAGTTATGAGCCTGTTTTCTGTCAGAAGTGGAGAAAATTTGCAGTTAACTTTATTATTTTCTTTCCCAGGTGGTATGTGACTTATGGCCATGAGCTCATATGGAAGAACAGAGAACCACTGGTAAAAGCTTGGCATGAAATGAGGACAAAGAACACAGGAAAGGGAGGAGGTGGAAGATCTAACTAATTCTAATCCTAAAAATTCCTTGTGCTGAAGTGATATCTTACTTGAAGACATGGGATTGAATTGGTTTTGAAGGTTTTTTTGCTACTCCACATTAAGCCTCTAAGGAGCTGAAGTTTCCAGTGTAACAAAATTATGTTACAAAAATGCATATCCATAGAAAATGAACTCTGAAAAGGTGGAACAATAAAGGTTTTTATCCTATTGCTTTCTGATGTAACAGTCTGCATTACCTTTTTAAAGGTGGAATAAAACATGTTTTTCAATTAAGTGACCTAAATCTTTGTCATAAAAAAATGGTACAATGGAACAACTGGTTAATATTTAGGAAGATAAATATTTTCAAAACTGAGGAAGTTAATGGCTCACACACRACCCTAATGTCTGCCAGACAATACAAGGTGCTTTCATAGAAGRCACACTTTGGATAAGTTGGACTGAACATAAGGTTAATATGGTAAAGTTGAGTGGTTTTTATTGTTGAAAAGATTGGATGAAGTAAGGCAATGGGCTCTTTTGATCTGAAACTTAAAATACGTGAAGCAATACTGGATTGTTTGCCAAGGCTTATGTACYGGTTTAATGGTCCAGCTTTATTTGTCAGCTGTGGCTTAGTCTACTTGTGTTTTTCATTTTTGTCTATTCCCAACAAGCTTTCAGATCATGTTAGATTTTACTACATTGATATCCTTTTCATAACTACATGCAGGGTAACAATAACATACTGTGGTTTTTGGTATTCTGCCATGAGCTATAGGGCTTTCTGTATTCTTTYCACGTATTCTTTAAGCTGTCCTGTTGTTAGTTTCCTTTCAGGTTTTTCTAAGATGTTTAAACCTGTAACATTTGGTTCAGAATCTCCCAGTTTTAGAAAATAAGCAGCTTCAGCAAAAATAAATAAGGTGCCTGAGATCACCAACACTGTAACCAGAAGTAAATACTRAAGTAAACTGGAGGGTAGTACCATRACCAGTTTCCTATTTTAAAAGTAAAAACTGGATTTGGGGTATGGTGCTACTCTCTCTGTCCTGCAAGGGTGATATTGAACCCCTTGCAAAAGGCTGAGAAATCTGCCTACGTACAAGCTGGTTGGGTTCAAGCCCTTAACTCTTCCCTGTTTGCTGAATTAGTCCTTCCAGATGGACTGACCTGCCAAAGAATATGTTGCTTTTGTSAGAAGCAATTTGTGGGTGTTTTTACTTTTCAACAGTGTTTCACATAAATTGCATTTTCTGTGGGGATAAAGAATACATAATGCTCAATTGGCAGCAGTTTTAGTAAATGATGGAGTACAAAGTTAGTGTAAATTCTGTCACAGGTCCAGTGCTTGTTTAAATTTTTTTCTCCATTAGAAAAATGAGGCACTTAAGGATTTGTAACTTCGTGTGCCTGTCAACATAAGCACTTTAAAAATTAAGGAGCTGGAGTACCTAAAACTCCTTTGCTCTGCTGTAGAAGTTTTCTGGCTTATCAGTTTACCAGTTACTCCCCTTTCCTGCTTTGTGCTGTGGTACTCTGGACAAGCATGCCAGTTTTCAGCACTTCAGCCACAGTGCAGCCCTGCCTGCAGCAGAGAGAGGGCAGCCGAACATGCAGCGAGTGCGCTGCTGCCAGCACAGCCAGGGAGCAGCAGCCGAGAACGGCCACTGAACAGGCTTGTCCTAAGGGAGTATTTCATGCCAGAGAAGCTCAAAAGCCATACCTCAGACTACTTCACATGTTGGTTTTGCATCCATTATGTTTGTCTACTCCTTTGATTTTTCTCCCCTTCTCTCCCTTGTGTTACCTCTAGTCCATTTAACAACTTACCTCATCTCTTCAACAATTATGTATTTGTTGAGAGTTTTTCAGAGATCCCAGCTGAAAGCAGCAGTGAGTATTACTCCAGAAAATACAGTTCATAAAACCTGAAGGACATATTTTACATGTCTAGTAGAACAAGCCAAAGTTGTGATCTAAGTTCTTCAACATAGCAACCAATACTTCATGCCCCTGTATCATCTGCAGAGTGAAGTTCCACTAGTGCTGTGTTAGCCTCCCTGCAGCATGTTGCTGCACCCTTTCAGCTTGCAGGAGAGGACTCAAAGTGCCTGAAAAACATCTTGGAACTGCCACAGAGGTTTGGAAGTCAGCAGCTTTTCAACCAGTGGCYATGGTTTGAGAGTATCATACCTAAGCTTTACCCTAACCAGGCATAAGAGCATCCACCCCTCTAAAGGTTGTTCACTGTCTCAATTTTCCTCATTCAAAGAGACCATAGAGGTGTGTAAACATGTACATGTAATGTACAAAAATCTTCATGTGGYCAAGCAGTGAGTTTCATGYCATTTTGTATGCTGAGCCTTTCTGCAGCAGTGTCTGGGAAAGGCAAACTCTCTTCTGTCTTTGACAGCAATAGGAAAGTCTGTTCTCAAGCCACTGACAAGGAATGCCCTGGACTTTCAACAGCTCTCTAATGTAAGATACCTTTCTGGCAAGTAAATACCCTTCTTGCAATATGTGGCAAATCAGCATATGTCAGTATTTCAGCATTTAGTCACACCTTTGAATGACAAATCAGAAGAACAAAGGGAAAAAAAACCCAAAATCCAACCCTAGAAGAAACAACAAAAAGAACCAACCACCTAAAACAAAACCAACCACATGGAAAGACTTTCCCCTCCCTTTTCAAAGAGATTATTGTGAATAAAAATACAATGTGGTGATTATGCAGACACTTGGCAGAGACAACAGCTAGTGTTTGTGTAGGAAAATAGCAATAAGTATAAAGTCAYAGTTAATCATGCAGAGACACAATTCTTCATCCTTTTTCCTTTGGCTTTAAAGTCTGCTTTGGCCTTGCCATGTTTAAGGAATAATTTGTTGCAGTGATCTGCTCTACYGGAGTTTCATTTTAGAATTAAAACTGTTCGAGCTTTCAGCCCCCATTCCTGGCAGCAAGAGCTGTTTTGCTTTCTGATTTGATGGCTTTTGTCTTACTGTTGCAGTATTCCACCCCCCCTCCTCCCAAGCTTTTAATCATGACAAATCTTCTAAATGCAGACAACTTTTTAATCTCATCCAGCATCTTCTGGTTTTCCTGTCTGAGTTAGCCTTTGTGCCAATTTCATCCTACAAGCTGTGATGAGCAGCTGCTCAAAGCACTCCCTGATGCTGTAGGTGGGCTCTGAGACATGCAGTGCCAGAGCTGAACTCAGTACTAGGAAGCGTCAGGCACAGGATGAGCAGAGACATCCGATTTATTCGCCAATGTATTTTGCTAAGTCAGGCCTAGGAACAAGGATCAGAGCTTCATTTGTACTGTGCCAGTGATAACATGGTAAAGCAGATGTTCTGTTTTCTCCCATGGCTGTAGCCTATTTATCTTAACGAGATAAGTTTTATTTTTAAAAATTACAATGGAGAACAGAGCAGTTCCACAAAACCAAGAACAGCAGAAAATGAATAAATGTCTCCCTGCATATTCCTAAAAGTAAAATTATGTTTGTGGGTTTTTCAGACAACAAATGAAACAATATCCAATGGCCTATATAATATTGTGACAAGAGTTCTGTGTGAGATCAAAATGTTTTTACCTGATGTTTCTGAGTCTCCTTGCCCCAGCTGACATGTGAGGAGGGGTGGTGGTGAAATCAAAACTGTTAGCAGCGGGGGCAAGTGCTTAATCAGATATTTAGGAYAACAGCATCATCTGCAATGAAATTTCGTTTCATCCCATTATTGTGTTTCAGAGAGAGGCCAAATACTCAAGGAAAGGTTCTGCCCTAGTCCATATCCACACTTCTAGTCTTCCTTCCCACCAGGGGCAGGTGCAAATCTGGACTGAAGAGAGGTGCTAATACACCAGGATAGAAAATGCTCGGGTCAAACGAAGCAATAAATCTTACCTTCTCAAGTTCCACTGCATAATTAATTTTTTATTAAAGCTTCATAGAATGATGTGGGTTAGGTTTGGAAGGGATCTTAAATATCATCTCAYTCCACCCTGCTGCAACGGGCAGGGACACTACCCACTATCCCAGRYCGTTCCAAGCCCYGKCCAACCTGGCTTTGAACACTTCTAGGATGGAGCATTCACATCTCCTCTGGGCAACCYGTGCCAAGGCCTCACCACCTTCATTAGGAAGAATTTATTCCCACTATTTAACCTAAACCTGCCCTCTTTCAATGTAAAGCCATTATCCTTATCAGATAACCACCTGTTATTAGATTATTACATTCTAAAATGAAATGCCTGTTCAGTTAGCCTTTCAACAGATTATTTTCTAATAGGTGGCGTATCAGTTTATCTGCATTTTTCACTTTTACAGCCTTGCATTTCAGTTTGGTGACCTTTTGGGAGATTCAGCTTTAGTAATAACCCACTGAATGGGGAATTGTGGAGGASCATTATGTAATAATGGCTACAGGCCACAAGATGTCAAATTTCAAAAGCYGGACTTTATTCCCGATGTGATTCCGTCAGTTTGAATGTTTTGTGCCAGGACTGTTTGGTTTTGAACCTGAATGTACAAAAGGAAAGCTGTAATTTGCAGTCTCCGGCGAACAGTAAAGGATATGGGCCCTATATTAAGATACATAACAGATGCCTGGATGTTAGTCAATAGGTAGTATTTGAAAAGTGAATTGGTTAAACTGTCAATGTAAATGGAGGGGGATTAAGAGAGGTGGGGGGCTGTATGCTACCCTTGGAAACTAACATCGCAAGGCTGCTGATTCTTACCCAGATCATATATTTTATAAGCGCCAGGTTTCGCATACAAACGCTTTCTCTAATCCTAATTGTTTACGGCTGCCTCGAAGGTATAATTGAGCAGTAGCACTCAGCTAGCGCGGAGCAGCGTTCCTCGCCTGGCCGGTGCCCGTCACTGGGAGTGCTACGGCGCTCCCGRGCACAGAGCGGCTCCTGAAGCATCGACAGACAGCAAGAGCCRAACGAGCATGGGCAGAGCCGGTCCCCCCCGGAGGCAGACGGAGGGGCGCAGCCCGGCGGGGTCCGGTCCTGGCAGCGTTCCCCCCACTCCGCACCGCCGCCAGTCCCCGCAGCTGCACGGGGCTCCCGCCGGCAGCCGGGTCACGTGTGCGGGCCGTAATCCCGGCGAGGGGGTGTCGTTACCGGGGAAGGGGGCGGCGGGAGGAGGGGCTGCCGCCGATGAGGGCTGAAGCCGGGAGCGCGGCCGGCTGCGGGCGCCGGAGCCGCGGGCGCCGCTGCGGGCGAGGCGGGGGCTGCGGCCGCGGCCATGGCCTGGCCCTGCATCAGCCGGGTGTGCTGCCTGGCCCGCTTCTGGAGCCAGCTGGACAAGTCCGACCTCTCTGTGCCGCTCACCATCCACAACTACTCGGACATCGAGGAGCAGGAGGACGGGCCGCCCCAGCGCGGCGGGCCCCCTCCGCGGGGCAGCGCTCGCCCGTCCGCCCCGGCGCGCCGCACGCGGGACTCAGCCGCYGCCGCCGGGAAGCCGAGCGGCCGCAGGAAGAGCCGGGCGGCCGCCGCTGAAGAGCCCTTCGCGGCGGAGACCCAGTACCGGCGGGACTTCAGAGCGTGGCCCCTCCCGAGGAGGGACGCCTTCCCCTGGGTCAGCGCCAGTAGCGGCGGTGGCGGCGGGAGGGACGGGGCCGCCCCCCAGCCCGCCCCGGGACGCGCCGCCTGCGCCCTGCCCGGCGGCGGCGGGAGACCGGCGGTCGACGGTCCCGAGCAGCTCCGGCCGCGCTCGCAGGCGGACAGCAGCCACACCACCTCCTACAGGTAACCGGGCCTGGCTACCGCTCCGCTCCGCCCCGAGCCGGGATTGCTCCTGCCGCGGGCGGGGGACGCTCCTCCGCAGCGCGGGGCGGGGATGCCGGCGGGCGGCCGCGGCGCGGGGGAGCCGCCACCGAGGGGAGGGGTACGGGGGCTGCCGCCTCGCCGACGGGCTCAGCCTCTCACCGAAGCCGCCTTTGCTTTTGGAAGTGCGGCCCATAAAAGCATCGCTTACGCCCCGGGCGGGRGTGCCTGGCTCCGGAGGCGCCTCTGCCTGCCGGGGCAGCGGAGCCTGCCTCAGTGCGCGCCGCTTCCCGCCCCGCGCTCACGGAGAGGAGGGAGCACGCCCGGGTGGGATCCATGATGCCATTCCTGGCGCAGCAGCGCTTTACCCACCCGCTGCCGGGAGACAGAGCACCTCCGACAGCCGGAGCTGCCYGCGTCCCGTCCGTGCCCATCAGTAGCATCCCTTACTGCCATCATCGTCTTCCCTTTAAAACTCCTGGAATGCGACATTCGAGGCGAGCCAAATTACAGCCTTAAAAGATTAGTCAGACAAGAAGACATTTGCGGGATATATCCCCTATGTCATCTATTGGGCAATGGAAAAGATTGTCACAAAKCACTTTGTCTCAGAGGCTTTAAAAATTAAGTGACTTATGTTATTSATGTCTTCCTTTCCCTCTGAACAGTATGACTGATTACCAATGCTTATTTTGTGGAACAAGCAGTTAGATGGGATGCACCTAAATTCAACTTTTGTTCTCATTGACAYCCCCCATGGGAGGAGAGGGATTTCAGCTCCTATAATACTGCTGTTGAATATTRTATCAGTTTCATGTTGTTACCACATGCTCCCTCATAATGATGTTTGGCAGGTTTTAATATACCTATGAGGTATACTAATAGAGTAATTATTCCTATTCTAACAGAGTCACAAGTATTTAGGCACTTATTAGCTATTATTATGTACCTGGGAGACAATTCGCTTCATCACTGCAATTCATTATATTATTTATCACAGTGCTTTTAAGACAGACTGGGGCCCTGGGGAGGATTACCAGCCTGTACAGTGGTATTGCTTATCCTACTCCTCCTGCACAGGCAGCTGTCCTGCTCTATGTGCAGTTAAATGCAGATGGTGAAAGGATAACTGCAGTGCTTCAATTTATGTGCTATTTTCTCCTTTGCCACATCTCACAGGACAGTCACAGAGTAATTACTGGTTTTGAAGCAAAGCACTTTCCAATTTAAAAGCAGCAAGGAATTACTTCAGAGAAATCCGTGCAGAACAAGACTAGCAAGATTCATCTTTCAGAAACACATCCATCTCCACCTTGTTGAAGCCTCCCCTGCCTCTTCAGCCTGACTCCAGAGGAAGGCTGCATTAGCCTGCATTAGAGCCACAGCATTCCTAGAGCTGTTCAAATGCACAAAGGGTCACTTCTCTCACCTTCCTTCCCTCTGACTTGCCTGTTCTTACACAGGGCTCTCAACTACTGTCATCAAAGAACAAGAAGTATACACATATATACATGACATCACATGATCACATGACAAAGTACATGCTGGGGCAACTTACTAACATGCAAACCAAAACAAATTTTACAAACAGACTTGAGGAACTCCTCACAGCTGAAAGGAGCAGTGCATGAGAAGGATGGAGGCACAAGCCAGGGCAGCCAAACCAAGAAAAAGTTGTGTAAAACCTTTAAGCTGTTTGAAGGCATGGTAAACAACTGATGCAGACAGAACTATATAAATCAAACCACTTTTGCCTTATTCCGGTAATTCCCAGTTTCTTTAGATTATCATCTGGTACAACATCGCATTGAAGTCCCCAGACCACTGAGCCCACAGGAACCACAACAAGCAGCAGCAGAAAGGTTCACAATAGCTTCACAGGCTGCAAGAGGGTTTTTTCTTTTTTTTTCCCTTTTTCTCATTAAAAAAAAAAACAACAAACAAACAAAAAAAGCCTGCCAAGTATGTGCTTAGAGTTACTCACACTCCTTTTCAGTTACACTTGGGGCACTGGGTTTGCATTTGGTAGCTTCAGTCATGGCAAAGCCCRAGGACCACTCCTGCAGTCTGAAGAAGGGAAGGTGTGATGACAGTACACCCACCTTTGGTAAGCTGAACACTCATGACCCACAAGGACATTTCCACTAAAACCTAGAGTGAACTACAGTTCACTCCTCTCCTCTTACCTTATTTTCCAAAGGCAGCATGGCAGTCTGCCAACATTTGTCCAATATTCAGGTAGTAGCCAAACAGCACCATTAAGGATTGATATTCTTCATCTTCCTCTTTACCAAAGACCATAAACACCTTCCTTGTTCATTAAACTGTCTCTTGGTGGCTGTACACAGCCCCACTGCAATCTGGCAATAGGGATCTGCCCTACTTCTTGTAGGCTGTACCCCTCCAGAAGTGAGAAGGCATCAGGAAAGTCAGATCAAGTGTGGTAGAGGCAGAGCAAGGGGGTTTCTCTTACTAAGGGCCAYTGTGTCCTGAGGAGAAGGCTGGTGAAACACATGATGTCTTTGGAGGGGTTGGGGAGTGTGTCCTACAAAGACATGCAGGCAGTGACCACTGCAATAGATGGTAGAGAGGAGCAAAGGTATGAAAACACATTATTATTTGTAAGACACACTCACTGCCTTGCTAGGGAGAACTTGGGGAGATCCCCGCTTTTCTGCTTGCAGGAGTATCAGCCCTTCCAGCCCAGTGAGGAGGTAGGGCAGCCCTTAGGATCAGGTTCTCTGCATGGGAACCTCTGTTCACTCTCCCAAGAAATGGCTCATTTCAGTCCTTTGTGTTGCAGGTTCTTCAGCAGGTTCTGTGCACAGCTGTGTTAGGCAGGCACCGGAGGCTCTTCTGGGCAGGATTGGCTCCTGCAGTGTGGGCAGTGCTGGTCAGTCSCCTCCACCTGTACTTGGTCACTCTGTCAGATCTCAGCAGCTGTCTGGGCTTGCTTAGTATGAAAGAGAAATCAAGTCTGTCTTGAACAGGATAGTTCAGAAGAGCTGGCATTGATACGTGGTCCACTCCATGCTTTTAATGGCAATAGTGGTTTTCTTGCTTAACTCTGTAAGGTGTTAGGATTCTTTTTTAAGTTTTGTAGTGTGTTTTTTTTTAATTCAGGAATTTTGGCTATGACAACCTACTGTGTTTGTTTCTGTGAAGCACCCAAGTGTAGTGGTGAGTCCCCTGTAACATTCAGCACCATTTGATGAGCTTTTATGTATCTCCTGTAAGACTTTATTCTGCACTCTGCTTTAAGCACAGAAGGAAACTCAGCTGCACACAAAACTCTCTGTACATGGTGAAGCTGGTCAGCATGACCTGGCACTTCCCAGAACAAAACAAATCTCTGGGATCAGTGACCACGACTAGAGGAATCTTTCTATAGCCAGAATAAAGATGAAGGTGAAGGGAGATGTTGGAAGAATACCTGTACYCCCAAGGAAGCAGGTTTTTAAAATTTTGAAATAACAGCTGAATAAAAGGTAGAAGGATAGCACACCTGCCTGCCCTACAAACTATTGCCCTGTGTCCCCAGATCTTTGGGCAGATTCTGTCTCCCTCCAGTCCCTGAATTTTGGCTGGAGTTCTGCAGGCACTGAATGAAATTAAACCCAATGGGGCTGCATTATGGGAGCTCAGGCACACAGGCCAAGGCAAATCGATAGAAGCTACACTTGAAAGGCTAAAATGGGATGTGCTCCAGTTGTGAAAAGATCCCAGGGACTGCTGCAGAGGGTTGCAGTAGATTACACCTTACTGATGCTGGAGGAGGCAGAAGAAAGTGCTGAGTGGCCTCTGCACCTTCCCAAGGGTTTGTCCTTAGATGTCAYGGAAGTGACTTCTCCCTTCAGCAATAACTTGCAGGTGCTGTGTAATTTTGGCTTTGCACACAATTAATTGTTGTACTAGGTCTTGATTGCATTTAGCAGACATTCTAGAAATAGAGAAGTGCTTTACTTAGCWCCCTTAACAGAGGGTGACAGAGTCTGGTGCTGTCAGCAGGTATCTCCAGCTGGCTCTGTTCTCTGGATGTCATCTTCTTACCTTGTTAGAAGGGATGAAGGCACAGCATCTCTGCCAGGGCCAGGGCTGGGCTACGCTGTAAGTCACTACAGACATCAGTTTTCCCTTCAGGAACCTGCCAGCTTCTGGAAAACGCTTCAGAAAATACCTGCACCTGTGTTCAGCAATGTTTGGGATCAGAGCATGCACCTGAGCCGGCAGGGTTAAYAGTACTGTGTATGAGGAGCTCCATCCTTGATCCAGCAAGATCTTTAAAGGCATGCTTATCCTTAATAATAGCAGTAAATCTTTTATAATCAAGGCTTACAGTTATCTTTACATTCTTAAGTATCTCGCTGCTTGGGGAAATTAATACTCAAGCCTCTGATTTTTAYGCTATTTGAGAAGTAAGCTTGCTTGGTATGGGAATTGGGATGGATCCAGAGAGACTCACCRTGCACTGCATAGCCTGGCTGGGGCAGGGTGCGGGGCTTGGAGGGGCATGGAGGTGTGTGAGGAGAGACACAGCAGGGCTGGGAATAGGGGCTCAAGGGAAGCTGGCTTGTTGTGCAAACTATGCTGTAGAACTGAAATGCAGGATTCAAAGATGTTCCTTAAAGTAGAAGGAATTTCCTCCACTCAAAGTCCACTCAGCCTTAGGTTAGAGTGAAAGAATGGAAAGTGGGTTAATGGCAAAAGTCAGGACCTTCAGACCAACCCACACATCCTCAGTCACAGAGTTCTGATAAAAGTGAAGCAGCTGCCTGTCCTGTCACACCAGTATATGTGCTCCTTCCTTGGGAATCTGCCTGTGAGCAAAGCAAGCCCCTAAAACTCACCCTAAGACAACAGTTGAGTCTTAGGGTTTTTGTCTTSTACTTTCATTCAAGTCTTTTGCTGTTGCTTCCTTCTTGTGACTTACAAACAGCTCCAGGTACTGCCTGACGTTACTGGAGATGAGAACTGAGACAGGAAATACCCAGGTGACTTCTGCTTTTCCTCCTCTGYAATTCATGTGTGCTGGTCTCTATCTTTCTGCTATGTCTCTTCTCTACTCCTCTATTTTTTTCCCTCCTTCAGCCTTTCCTTTCCCCCATTTCTATCCTCATGCTGGGYTCTTTGGAGAATGGGTGCAATCTGCCCCTGTGCCCAAGGATTGGAAGGGCACCCCACCGATGTCTGAGACACAGCTCAGAGGAGAAGCAGTTTAATGGCTCCATTATCCAAGAGGCCTCCTGACTTTTCTGTTATGCAGAGCTCTTGCTGCAACCATAACTTGTAACATTTTGCAATCCCCCATTTGCCAAGAGATTCACAGCACCCTCTCTGACCTATAGAGGTCTTTGCCAGCAAGTGGACTTAGCCTGTCCCTTGGGAGAGCACTGCCTGGGCAAACTAGATGCATGGCCCTGACAGTAGCTTGCAAAGAGCTGTGTTGCAAACAGGGAGGCATTTCACACTCCACACCTTCTGCCAAAATCCCTCTCACACCAGTCTGGCTTCCCCAGAGGACATCTAGAGTGGTTTGTACTTCGAAAAGAAAATAAAAGACACCCCAAGCTGTGCACACAAGTTTCCTTCTAAAGGGAAATTTGGAAGAATGTTTATTATGCTGTTTAATTCTCACTGGTGTGCTGTGTATGAGAAGGAAGATGGCAGGGGAATGAACACAGACTAGGTCAGGCAGCATAGCTTTGAGTTACAGTCAGCTATAAAGAATGAGCCTTTCTCTCCAATTCTTAAAAAATGTAATGCAGTRGCTCAGAACTGCCACTGATAATTAATCATGCGAAGCAAACTGTGACATAAAGATGAGGTACTAAAATGACAACTGTTCTGGYATTGGTGCTGTATGACTATCAATGCTGAAGATAAATCTGGATGGAAACAACAGCCCCAGCATTGCAAACAGCACAGCTGGGATTCCCACTGCCTGTGTCCCTATGCCTAGCAGAAGTGGTTTCCACCTTGGTGGAGATTAAAAAGCTTTCTAGGTAGATTTTCTCTAGGTCAGTGAAATAAAAAGGATTTTGCAGGCAGCTTTCTCTGCAAACCAGAAAACATTAGTGGAGCACATGAAACGAGGGAAGAGCTGGAGGCAGCACACAGGCTGGCCATCATGTAGTTCGCAGAATCCAGCCTACTTGAGCTGCAGCAGCAGTACACACTGTGTTTGGAAAGAATAGAAGGACCAATCCCAAATCCATCATTCCCAAATCATGCCCTGAAGTCTGCAAGGCCACACAGTGAATCATGGTGAGGGTATCTCAACTGTTCAACAGCCTGGTACAGGCAGTCCTGCTCACCCAGGGGGGGAGATGGCACAAACACCAGCTCAGTGAAACAGCTCTCATCAAAGCTGGGCTGCATCACAACACTCTGGTAATTAATAGTCCAGTGCCTTTTTTTTTTTGTTTCTAACCTATACATTAGTTGTACTCCCACTTGCTCCATCTCWCATCACCACAGGGGTTAAACTGTCCCACCAGGCCACTAAGCTTCCCCCTCCACACTGCACTGATTCAAACCTTCCCCTGCAGACACATCCCCACATATTACAAAAGAAATGCCTTTTCTCAGGCTCTGTTAAGCAATTTTGAGAAAGAGCAAAGAAACAGTTGACAAAGCAGTGATTTATATSATCAAAGCACAGGGGCAACCCACATGCAAAAACCTGCTTCTTAATTCTTYCTAGTTCTTAATTCTTCCTAGAGTGAGTTGGAGGTAAAGAAACAGCAGTACACAAAAAGCAGCCCTTCCCTTTTGATCCATACTGTTTTAAAGCCTGCTACTCAGGAGGCCTTTCTCTTTCACAACCCCAGTGGTTTAGTACTTCAGGTACCACTGGGCCATTTCTATTTACAGAGATCAAAAATCTCACCTCCAGGTTGTACAAGTGGAGGACAAAACAGTACCTAAAGAGCCCGGTCACTGAGTTAAGGGCCTGGAGGCTACTTTCCCTCCACTGCAGGTCCCTGCAGTCCTGAAATAACCTGACAACTGCTGCTGTCTATGCACAAGGGGAGGAGGAAAGAGCTGCAGCACGAAGGATGACAATCTCCAGCAGCAAGTCAGCCTTGCATGTAGATCCCCAGCAGCAGCTGGATGTCACACTACACAGGGTACAAAGGGGAAGGAAGACAGTCACTAATCTTGTCACTTGACATCTTAAACTAAGGAACATTAAGAAAAGGTCATTCCTCTTCCCCAGGCTTTGATCAGATTGACTCCACTCATGACTCCAAGCCTGATTTCTAGTCAAGCCACCAGACTGGTATTTGGGCTTGTGTTCCTTCTGACTCTTGGCTATGCAGCTGGAGATGCGAACATGTGTCCTGCAAGCTTAGAGGCAGAGCAAATTTAGTTAGGTGCACTTTCTCGACCAAAGGTTATAATATTTCTTTCTTGTTTTGTTTCAAGTACTCCCCCTCAAAAGGAGATAAATTGTCTCTGTTTTGCCCAGCCCTCCAATTTTGGCTCAGAGTTCTGGGTTCCCCCAGAGCAAAACCCCGGTTCCAAATCAGAAGTGCTGCTGTGGTCTGGGCCATGGCTGTATCTGCCCTTATGTTTCTGATTCTGTGGGGAGCATTTCCTCAGTGCATGTAGGTGCCTCAAAAATAGTTTTGACTATCCAGGCTGAGAGGAGAATGGTTTGACTTCCAGCCAAAATGAGGGTCTTGTGATCCAAAAGGACTGCGTTTGGGGGCCTGCCAAATCAGCAAATGATCTGCTATAAAGCAGCGAGACAGAGTTGGCTGCACAGACAGGCAGCACAGTCATTCATTGAAAGCTGGAAACACTCCATTGCAGTGGGGAGACCAGTCGGCACAAGGATGAATGGTTAGGAATCAATGCCACCAGCATTCCTGAGAAAATTGGGCTTTATGTGGAGCAGCAGGTTCCAGTTCCTAGAAACTGCAGGGATGTAACTGATGGTTTTGTACCATTTTGCTGGTATTTTGCCCAGTAGCTCTGTCCTCCCTCTGGCTGTGCAGCAGAACWGAGCTCAGATTTAACTCTGCATTCACGCACATCTGGGATTCCCTGCTGAAATATTGCCTTTTTAGGGCATCACTTGGCCAAAATCACCTTTCTTCAAAGGTGCTGCCTTATCCTGAGGTGTAAGAAGAAGAGAGCAGGAACCCCACCACCAGCACCAGGGGAGCTGCATGGGCACTCACCTGCTGCCTGAGCAGGCCCAAACAGCAYAGTGCAGAGAAGGCAGAAGGTGGCAGCTTAGGACAGAAAGAACAAACTGATTATAAACAAGATTTGCAATGCACATAGACAGCCCTGACAGGGGCCTGGTTTTTCTTTCCAACAGCAGGAAGCTCTTCCATAGGACATTATCCATAATATACTAAGGGATCGAGTCCAAACTATGCATTCTAAAATTATACTCCACACTTAGGCACTTTAAATCAGATATTTAAAAGAGGAATTTGCAGCTATTATAAATATAGCAAATAGCATGCTTGGGAAAAATGAAAATCAGGCTGTGATCAAAGCTAAATCTCATGCATTAAAACAAGCCTATTTCCTTAGCCTGGGCATGGCGCAGGACTCAGTGTTACCCCTTGATCCTGTGTATAGGCAGATAGTAAAATGCAGTTATTGAAGCATGCCAGAGTATGAACATAAGATTGTCACATCTTGATCAGTCACCTCTCCTTTTGCTACAGAAACTGCCTGAATTGGTTGCCAGAGATACGTACATAAACAGAGCAGACTTCTGTCTTTCTCTGAGCAACAAGASAGCTCAGTTGGCTGCTACTGCAGCATGCAGAAAGTCCTAACGGCAAGGGTATTAGTGAGGCCTGTTTGTGGCAAAGGGTGCAGAGAAGCAGAGGGAAAGCTGTAGAAGGGAGCTGGCAGCTGAACTTAACCAGACCCTAAAATACTGCTCTTTGGTGTTCTCAATACATGCTGCCCCTTTCTCAGTGCAGTCTCTGCACCCATTTCTCAGATGACCTTTGCTGACTTATTCTTGGAGCAGCAATGCCTTCTCAGACATCATCATGCAKATTTAAAGCACTTTGCCTTATCTGAAGGAAAACCATTGGCATAAGCATCTGCCAGCTGAGACGGTGTCTCCCTTTGGATGCATTTCAGRCTGAGCTGCCACAGCTGTGCAGCACAGCACACACTGGCACACACACCTGCTGTTGAGAGAGCCACAGCCAAGTATGGGAACATCAGCACACTCTCTGCATATGTGAGGGCCAGACACCAGACCAAGGTGTCCTACATTGTAAGTGGCCAACATACCAGACAACATTTCACATTGTAAGTGGTCAGTGAGCTATCACACAAAAAGTCACCCTGACTTTTTCTTATCCAGGGGGAAAACATCAATGACCTCCAAGAGAGAGCACTTTTTGTAGGAATAAAAGAAGAGTTAACTCAGGGAATCCAGCTGGCCCAGTCTATGCCTTGTTCCATCTTTCTGTCTGRGCTTTCTGAAAGAGACAGGCTGCTAGGCTCAGTTCTTTTATTCTCAGTATGCATTAGACAAGATCAGCCTTGCARGCTGATTGTATCCCACCTTGACTTCTGGTTTTGCAACCACTCTGAGCAGAAGTACCCTGTGAGAATGTTTATGAGTTCTTCTGTCTTGACAATCTCATTTCAGACAAGAGTATCGCCCATGGACTGGAGCAAAACCATCCAAGCCTATAAGGTCAAAACAAGGCTTCATTATCCCAGAAGACCATTTTGTTCAAGAGACAAGCTACAAGGCAGACTTTAAGGTAATTAACAGTTTTTAAAAATCCTAAAGTCAATGTGAATAATGCCCAAAGTACACATCAGGAACTCCTCATATTTGATGGCTGTGGTACATCTAGGATAAAGCCAAGTCCTCATTGACTACTGTTTTGTCACTGCCCATTACATAATGTGGCCATCCCTTGCCTTCAGAAAGRCAYACTAGACAATGTCATACTGCAACTGATCATAATTCAACCCAAGATKAATATTTTAAACTGCATGACAGAAAGTTCAAAGTTTATGATTCCCTCAGTTGTATATTATGTACAAGGTGTGTGTCATTGCCTCTCTGTGTGTTAAGGTGCCATTAACACCTTCTGCACTACCTTGTAGCTGTCAGTGTGCACTAGCACTAGGGCAGCAGAGTGAGATTCAACCTCTGGGCACAGGTGTTTGCCTGGGAATCTCTGCAGATCACTGCCTAAGGAACAGCACCTGCCCASACAGCACAAAACATCCCCTTACTGGTGTGGCCAGAAACTGCCCCCACTATGAATGCCAAGGAGGACCTAGCTGTGGTGTGCAGAAAAGCTGAACAGCTCCGAGACTTTCTKGGAATTCTCCTGTCAGTTTCTACAATTTTTTCTTTGAGTTTCTCTATACCAGCAAAGATAATTTTCTTATTGTGAAATATATGTGCTACTGAAAATCTCATGAGGAAACACTGTGTACTCAGCAATTTCCCTGACAGGACCCCACACACTCCCCATCCCCACAAGAAAGGAAAGTCCACACTGACAAGGCTCTTTTTTAGCTGCTTTTTGCATTAGACCACCAAAGAGAACAGCACTGCCCAGCCAACCACAGTTGTTCCCAGCTGCACTGAGTGACTCAAAACGCTGAGCCAGGGCCAGGGCTGAATTCCCCAGCTGCAGTGYGCCGTGCTGGTAGAGGTAACAGTAGCTACTCCAGGGCCACATGTAAAAAGTAAATCTTTGCCTTGGAGGAGACAAGGAAGAAGTGTTTAATCAGCAGATAGTCAAGTGCCTCCTCCGTAGAGGATTGCCGGCACACTGCTGCGACAAGGCTCACGATGGGTATAGCCAGCTCTGCTGAAAGTGGGACAGTGACCTCAGGCAAAACAGAATTTGCAAACCTCACCAAAACCTCCTCCTTGCTCTGAATAGTGTGGGCTGTTTACTGAGGTRCATCAATGAGGGTAGACCTTGTATTTAAGCCTTAAACTTTGCATTTCRACCCTTGTTAATTTAATTTTGCATTTTGACCTTAGGCGTTAAAATACAGTGTTTTCCAATTTGGCAGAGAGGATGCAAAGAAGGAGGTGCTAGATAAACCCTTGAGGGTCCCTATCCCAGTTCTCGAGGAATCCCAGACAAACACATCACCAAGGACACCACATTCTGGACCATGCAAGCAAAGGCCCCACATCCTGGAGCCCGAGGGCACAATCACAGTCTCTATAACAGACAACATGGGAAAGCAGAGTCAGGAATGAAGACAGTGCCAAGGAGCCACCAGTTCAAACAGACGTCAGACTCTCCCTGGTTCACACTTGGCCATTAGGACTTCCCCTCTTACCTGAGGCCCCTGGCTTTGCCAGACATGCAGGAATCAGGTTTATTATGTGTCCTGACAGCCTACATGTAGGACTCAGGCTGCTGGCTCTCCCCAGCCACTGAGCTGTACATATGCTGTTTGTGACATCTCACTTGCTGCTTAGTGTGTCAGATGCATCCCCAGAGGAATGGAAAAAAACAGACAATGAAACAACATCAAACATAGATCGATAGCTTTCCCTATTTCCCTATACTCTCTTTGCCTGTAGTTTTGCACTTCTTTCTCTGCTTGGATGGTGCCATTAGCATACCCAGCAGAGCTTTCTACCYTTTCATGTGTCATGGCCAGATTCCTGGGCTGGATGCACATCTATGGCCAGTCCTATTTCAAATCCTTGGAGTTTTCAGCATTAGGGATGACAGAAGCATCCAGGTGCCCTTCATGCTTCAGTATGACTACAGCAGCTACATATAGCCTGAAATTCCAATTACACAGACATCAGAGAAATAAACCATTGTTATCTCTGCCTTTCCTCCAGGCCTGAGAAGTTTATATCCTTATCCAAGTCCTTGCAGTTTAACAGCCTGGCATGGCTAAGTAACCAGKTTTTCTCCTTTGGGTCCTCCAGGTCTGCACCTCTATTCACAGCAGACATAGACTATAGCCCCATAAAGCATTGCAATGGAACATATTTATGGAACCTGGATGGCATTCTCCAAAAGGTTAAGGATCAGACACACACCACTCTAATTCCTTTCACTTAATCCAGCACCAGTTCAGCTGTGAATTTGTTGTGATGCTYATAGAATGTTTGTCAGCAGGGCTTTCTGAAGAGGCAGCTCTTCATCTTGCAGAGGCAGGCTCCAGACAAGGCCTGCCCAGCCATGGTTATCCCCATCACACCAAACACTTCAAGGTCCAAGGGCTGGGTAACAACCAAGGCCTTCCTTGGTGGCCCAGCATCACACCTGCCCTTGAATCACCCTGCACACCAAGGCCAGTCTCACTAATGCCCAGACAAGGGCTAATGCCTGTGTAGTGGTTASAGGGAGAGCAGATAGATCCTCACAACACCCCAGGCCCCTCAGACTCTCTAGACAGATGTATCCTGTGTCACACTAATGTTTCTCTTCCTTCCTCACCCCACTAGATCCCAGAGGTGAAGACCAGGTTCTCCCCCAATCCTTCTGCTGTTTTCCAGGCGCCATCACGGATCCTCAACGTGTGAACCTGGACCCTCCTTACACCCAGGCAGCTTAAACGCAGAGTTTCTGTTAAGATGTATCACTATGCAATTTTCATGAGGAGTGTTAAGATCAAAGAACCGGTGTTATCAAAAGCAGCTCCAGTGATTAATGATATGCACACACACTTTCTGTTAACACAACAAACCGCAAAGCGCTTGGTTCAGAACTGGCAAAACAYGCTGCAAGGAGTGACCTAGTTTTTCACAGGAGCAGGTTCATTACTATGCCAGCTGGCGTCACATTAGGAGATTGACTTTGGGCAGCAAAGGCAGGATTGCAGGCAACATCCCTACACAGAAATACACAGGGTAGGAGGGAAAACAATTGCAAGTAGGATGGATAATTAAAACCCAAACCTGTTTTATTTAACAACACCCTCTAAGTAGGCCACTGAAAGACAGGGAGTAGTTTTGCTGACTTCTGAGCTTCTTGAGGGGTTTCGGGAGTAGGRCCTCAAATGGCATCACCAGAAATTACAGCTTCAAAGGGGCTGATCTGAACTTCCAGAGTTGTTTTAGAACCTGGGGAAGCCAATGTCATTGAACTCTAAAATAAATCTGCCACATGCAGAGTCTTGGGCCTTTAAGGCCCATATTTTACAAAATCTGAGAGCTGGTGCAGGAGCAAGAGGGGACTGAACTCCAGGAGACAGCCCTGACAGCAATGCACCAAACTGGTTTGGAGAGGAGTGCAGCCAGGCACCCACCAGACTCTTCCAGAGGATCTAAGGTACTTACGTAATTTGTATAGCTGTTAGGGTGACTGTAAATAGTGTATAAATGGATTTTACCTAAAGCAATTTGTGATCCTTTAATGAAAAGGATATGCTTATACTTTTAATAAATGTTAACTCTTTGCATATGCAAGGTGGAAAATATTGCCTTGAAATTCCTAAATTATTGCCTGTATATTGGTAATGCTAATGCTAGGAACAACCACAAGCGAATGTTACTTAGAAACTCTTCTTAAAGAAAAATGTAATGTAGAATGTAAGCCATCTGTCATTTTTAAGATAGGCCATTTCAAGTGTCATTGTTCTGAAGCTGATTTTTTTAGACTGCTGCGCATTTAACTTTTGCTGAGGTACACGTGTTTTAAGGAACCATTTTTTTAGCCTTTGTTCATCAAGACTTTACAATTTCTATTTCAATTACTTATGCAACATAATTAGTCTACTGCTTATTTAATGGATTTACTAATTATTTTGGAAAAAAAATTGAAAATCTTCTACTTTGTKTTTACAACACGTGTGTGTTGTCTAGAACAAAGGGAAACTATCCTCAGACTTGAACAGTGATTAGATATTCATTCATCTGTAATGAAACAGACTTTTAACACAGGAGGATTTTTTTCTTGACCTTCCTACTAGCKGAAGTCTAAGGCAGATTTAATGCACTTTGGGGATTCTGCAAAAAGGTATGCATTGCTGATAATTCCCATATGAACAATTTTTGAGCTGTTGGCATGTGAATTGTACTTGGAMTATATGCAGACAGCATCTTCTCACTGCATTATGTGAGAGTTTAATGGTGCCATCCCTGTTCACTACAGTGGGACCGAACACAACCACCAGAATAGGGAACCACCTGCAGTAAGCTGCATTTGGCTGGAACAAGGGATGGCTCTTCCCACACTCATCCTTGGAGAAACCTACAGTAATCCCAGTGCTTGCCAAAACGATTTTTCAGGAGATTCATTTTTCAGAAAATTCATTTGAAACATTCAAACTGTGCTAAAAGTTTTGCATGTTAGATGTTTCTAAGAATTCAATCTGCTTGTTTAATCTCTTTATAATGTTTTTAACAGTTTTGTTCAAACAGTTTAAGTTCATTTCAATCCTGGACTTTATTAACAGCAAGGAAAAAAAAAAGAAAAAAGGAAATTGTCTATTATCTCTTCATAGTTGACTGTATTTCTTAAAAAAAAGACCCAGGTTTAAACAAATTGGTAATATAATAAGCTTGTATTTTATCAAATGGACTGGATTTAATTTAATAAAATGTATTTTGGCTATTGGTTCTCTCCTTTTTTTTTTTTATTGTAAAATACAACCCTCAGGTATTCAACCTTGCAGTACAATTTGTCACTGCATGTTTGTCTCACCAGCTGTACGAGCAGGACAGCAGGGCACACTGGCCACCAAGCAAGGTTTCAGGGATGCATTCAGAGCCATCCACAGTCAATGCCTTACTCCTGAGCCTGCCCCCAGGCACGATGCTGCAGCAAGGACAGSTTCCCAGGCACACTCGAAGCTGTGGCCCAACTGCCTGTCTGAAAGCGCAGCTGAAGAATCCATCATCACTTACAGGACTTTCCCCAGAACTTTTCAAAGGGAAACAAAACTATTCAGCGAGCAGTGCATGACCATGAAGGGGAAAAGGGGCTGAACCAGTGACACCAACTTGCTGCATTCTCTATCAAATGCACAGAGGTTAGATCCACTGATGTAGATACCATGCTCTCAAGACCCCTTTCTGYAGTGCTCAGTGTGCTCTTTAAAATTTCACCTCAGTTTCACTCTGCCATCTCACACAGATCACAGGAAAAGGTGATAGCTTTGAATGTTAAAAGAGACCATTGCTCTAGTTATTCCCAAGAATGTTTCAGTCTGTAAAAGTGCTGAAGATATAACCACCTTCCCTAGACAGTGCAATAGCTCTTCTAGCTACACCTCAAAAAACTTCCAGGAGAAAGCCAAAGGCTCGCAAGCTGCTGCATTATGTACATGAGCCACGAACAGAAGGAAAACTGAGCAGGTACTTACCACTGTAAGGTCCTGGGTGATGCCATTGGCTGTCCACGTCTGCAACTTACCTGATTTTGTATGAAAAACGCCTGCCTCAGCCAGATTGAAAGGTATCACACCAAGTTCCTCTGAAGCAGTCAAATCTACGTGAGTTTTGTAGATTTCAAGGAGTCGTGATGCCAGGATTGCTTCCAGCACTGCTCTCACACTAGTATTTGTCTTCCCAATTACTCTGGGCCCATGTCCAAGTCCCTCAAGGATTTTCAACTGTGAATCACACTGCAAATAAGGGTTATTTGACAAATAAAGAAATGTCCTTTAAAAGGGAGCATTTACACCTGAAACTTTAGAATTTACTGCCTCTAGGGTGACACYGAACCTGCTTGTTTTATTTAATCCTGCTGACACCTGGCCTGTTAGGATGCTGAAGGTGAGTACAGAGCAGTGAATATCTGCACTGCCACATGTTCAAGTTAAGCTTTGGTGTGGGAAATACTCCATTGCTCAGGACAGTTCTTGTTAAGAACCTGAAAAATCCACAAGCAGCACATTGCTGATTCACCTGCTTTCATGAACTGCACATTTCTCTATCCATTGTACTGATTTCCTCGAGGGTGAACAATCAGATRCAAACCTATGACCTCTACCTTACTCATACCCATTTCCTCTACCTTGGCCACTGTGGTAATGTGTGATCCTAAGGACAAACCTGGYTTAACACAAATGGTGCCATGCAGGCCAGAGAAGCCGTATTTGCTTCCAGGGCAGGAGGCACTTCTGTGGGATTTACCATCAACACGGAGCTCTGTAGCACTCCCAAAGACCACGGCGTATTAGCCTGTTCATCGACACCCACGGCTCCTCCCCACAGGGCGGGGAGAAGACTGAAGTTTGATAACTTCCCTTACTTTTTTTTGTTCCTCTGCATCCAGGTGTCGAGCGCTGGCAGGGGGCGGTGGGGTCTCTGTGAGGGGAGGGCGCTGTGAGGGAGGGTCTCTGTGAGGGGAGGG